>NC_054847.1:25790999-26090999 GCF_018345385.1 Vulpes lagopus | reverse complement strand
AGGCATTGGATGACAAGAAAACAGTAATAAAGAATAGTTTTCCCTAGCATGAGAAGTATAATCCCTTTTCTAAGTAGAAGTGCTTAAACTCTCTGCCACTATATTGAGATGCCATTTTTATTTATTTAGATTTTGCTTTTTGTTTAATTAAAGGTTGTAATAAGATGACCCCATTTTTTACAAAAAGTCACAACTGCTGTATTGCAAAAAAAATTTGTATAGTATCCACTAAGAATAAATTAAAATTTTGTTAGGGGTATTTGGGTTGTGTTTTATTCTTTCAGGCTTTAAATTTCATATCAGTCCATTTTATTAGAACATGATGTTTTATATATACTTTATAATATCTAATATCTAGTGCATAATAAATTGTCTTATTGTGCTTCACAGATACTGTGGTTTTTTTTTTTTTTGTTTTTTTTTTTTTACAAATTGAAGTTTGTGGCCACCCTTCATTGGTGCCACTTTTCCAACAATGTTTGTTCATTTCATGTCTCTGTGTCACATTTTGGTAATTCTCACAATATTTCAAACTTTTTTATTGTTATATTTGTTATGGTGAACTGTGACCAGTGACTATGGCTCACTGAAAATTCAGATGACGGTTAGCATTTTTTAGCAATAAAGTATTTTTAATTAAGATATATACTTTTTTTAGACATAATGCTATATTGTACAATTAGTAGACTATAGTATAGTGTAAACATAACTTTTATATGCACTGGGAAACCAAAATAATTATTTGACTCACTTTATTATGATATTTGCAATATTGAGGTGGTTTGGAACCAAATCCACATTATCTCTGAGGTAGGTCTGTACGAACTTCCTATTTTTAAGTATGTGATGGCATTTTAAGATATGTAAGACAGTTTGATGTCTTTATTTCTTCTGCAGATGGGGCACTAGACAGTTACTGGTTGAAAATGAGTAAATAAATGACTGAATAAATACAGAAATACATGGGGGCATATATGATTTTCTATCCTGGGTCAGATTCATGATTTCTATGATGTTGCCCTGCCAGGTTCTTTTTTTTTTTTTTTTTTTTTAAGATTTTATTTATTTATTCATGAGAGACAGAGAGACAGAGAGAGAGAGAGAGAGAGAGAGGCAGAGACACAGGCAGAGGGAGAAGCAGGCCCCATGCAGGGAGCCCAATGTGGGACTCGATCCTGGGACTCTAGGATCATGCCCTGGGCTGAAGGCAGCGCTAAACCGCTGAGCCATCCAGGCTGCCCGCCCTGCCAGGTTCTTAAAATATAGATTTGCATTAAATGATTATGAACTCACTATATAAACACTCCTTATAATAGTGATGAAGAAATTAAAGAAAAAACCCTAATTCTACTACACATAAATAATCATTATAATTTGAAACATCATTTCGGACATTTTTTTCTTTATTCTTTGCATGCATACCACATAGGCACATACCCACATACATACAGACATATTTATAGACAGAAATGAGAGAAAAAATTATAAGGATAGAATCATCCTACTTTACTATTTTTGTTTTAAAAAAATAATATTACTTGATTTTAACAGAAGTAAAAGATATCAAAGTAAAACCAGAGGAATTTTGGTTCTTAAGTAAGTGGTCCTTTATAATAAGAAATTTCTAAGTGATTTCACTGAAGTTGAGATAAAAAGGAAAAATCTTAAGAGATCAGGATAATTAAATTTTTACTGTATATTATTCCATCAGTTTATTTCTTGCAATGGAAAGTAAGAGATTAACATATTTCCTTTTTTCTACCTCTTAATTTTTAGTAGTTATATTAAATTTATATTTTGTCAAGTTGTGTAACACTTGGCATTCTATTTTGTAAGAATTTTTCACAGCTATTAAGTTTTACCTTTATATTTAAAAGCATTCAGTGCTTACTACGTGCTCTTTGTTCACTGTGAATTATTTTGGGAAGTGGTCCTTCAGGAATTCCATTATTGGGAACTGATGCCTCCAAATAAGTACCTTTTTTTTTTTTTTTTTTTAGGAGAATAAATGTCTTTGGTCAGTAGATTGAGAAACTGAATCCTGTAAAGTTCTATGGAGTAAAGTTTTGGCTTATGCAACTTGATTATAAAATAATAGATTGCTAATTTAGTTTAAATGTGAGAGCATTATTTTCTTTTAGTTGTGTATTTAAGAAGATTGGGGGATTATATGTGTCCCAGCAAAACCTTGGAATATCTGGTCATTCACAAAAAAGAACCAGTATGAAATCCAGTGGGTTCTATAAATGTAGGGATCCAGAGGCCATCCCACAGGGCATTCTGAGGCTGTCATACTTGTCACTTTTAGTACACCTGCTGAGGTCCACTCTGTAGTCCTATTTCTGGAAGACCTGAAATGAAAGGACTCAGTTTCTTTCAGGCATCCGTAGAAAAATTTCCCCCGATTTTTCCTATTAGAATATGTTGTATCTCTTTTATTCTTTTTTTTCATTTGATAATGGGAGAATGGTGTTAAAGCAGCTATATATTTTAATCATACTCTGTTAATATCGATTTTCTTTGTAAAGACCCACTCAATTAGAGGACAAAGGACCTGCTATGTCTCCATCCTGTAAAAATAAATCTAGTCCTTATTTATATTAACACATCTCCGTATTTCCATTCACTAGTTCTTTATTTTGATTCATTTCTTGGCTGGCTGAATTTCGTTATCAGGGATATGTGTGTGTTTGTGTGTGTATGTGTGTGTTTTATAAGAGGAACTCATAGTTGCTCTATTTCTTGAATAATTGAATATTTGAAAGTGTTCGTAGGTTGCTTTTATGCTTTATGGACAATTTGGGTACTGTATGATTGGGTATTATATTTTCCCCTTAGAACTCTGAAGATTTTGTTCTCTCATCCCCAGATAATGGTGAATACTGCTATAGAAAAGTCTAAGGCCAATCTTGATATTTCTGCCTATATGCCCACAGCATTTATATTTATATATTCTTTCTCTTAAGATCTGTAACCTCATAGAAATATGTCTTAGTATTATTGTTTGAAATCCAGTTTTTCTAGAATTTATTTATTTATTTATTCATTCATTCATTCATTCATTCTAAAAAGATTTATTTATTTATTTCAGACAGAGCTCAGGGGGAGGGTTAGAGAATATCTCAAAGGAGACTCCGTGCTGAGTGTGGAGCCCAATGTGCAGCTCTATACCACCACCTGAGTCAAAACCCAGTAGGACACTTAATGGACTGCTTCATCCAGGAGCCCCAGGAACAGTTTCTTATTTTATGTATTTTGTTTTAATCCAAGAAAAATTTTTCTTCTATTATATCATTTTTTTCCTGTTATTTGTTCTCTCTCTCTCTCTCTCTCTCTCTCTCTCTCTCTCTCTCTTTTATCAAGAATGTCAAGTGTGCATAGGCTGGTCTTTTTTTCCTTTTATATTGATCATCTCATTTTTTATATATCTTTTAAGAAAATTCCACTTTGCGTGGTTTGTTTTTGTTTGTTTTCATACTTGTCTTCTCTTTTCCTGTTTCAGTACTGAGTGTTTTGGGTTTTTTTTGTTCTTTCTTTTATGACTTTAATCTGTGTGTGTGTGTGTGTGTGTGTGTGTGTGTGTGTGTGTTTAATCTCCCGCTTTTTCATTACCCTATGAATTTGCTTTTCATTATCTTTTCTTTGAGCCTTTTTTTGAAGTTCCTCATAGTCTCTAATTTTTTTTTGAGACTGTAGAAAAATAATTTGTAAGTTCTTCCCCTATTTTCTAAGACAGTGACATTTCTTTAGCTGTCATTTCCCTATTTCCTTTCACCCATCTTTGGTAGTTCTGTATAAATTCTTTGCTGATTCTTTTTTGGTTCTTACTCAGTTTTTAGTAGGTTTAATTCCATTAAGAACAGGTATTGCCTGAAAAAAAAAATGTGTGTGTGTCAGATGCTCTGGGGACATATCTCACCTCTATTTGCAGTACTATAAAGGTCACTGTGATTCTGTAGTCCTGTGAGTCACAGGAATCTCTGTAATAAATGGTTTGGTGATTGCTATTTCCCTTTTTCATCTCCACTTGGCAGCCTCTCTGTGCAAAGAAGCTTGATCATTGGCAATGCATAACCTTGTTGGGTTTTCCTCCGTCCTATTGTGGTTGTAGACATGATTTTTTGGAGAAATCTGTCTTATCCTAGGTGGATGCTGAAGCATTATTACCCTAAGCAGAGTTTCAGTGGGCTTTACTGTTCCATGTTTAGGGAAATCTCTTTTCTGCCAGAGATCTAAAAAGGTGTGGTTTGGTTCTCAGCATTACTCCTCATTTTGATTCCAGATATCACCTAATATAGTGATTCGTTTTTTATGATAGTTTGTGGTTTGTGGTTGTGGCTGTGACTTTGTTTCATTGATGATGAGGTGTTCATTATTTTTTGTTCTTTTAGTTTTTTTTTTTTTTTTTTTTTTTAGTTTGTTTCTGCAGTAGACTACATAGCCATAGCAGTGTCTTCCTGGTGTCATGTTTTTTAGTTTTTTAACTGCCTCTGTTGGCTCATAGGCTCTCCCTCTTCCCACCACTCCACCTCGCTCCTCTAACCTCTTCCACTCTTTAGCTACCTACCCTAAAATTAGGAGCTTTTCCAAAGCCCTGCTTTTAGTCTATTTTCTCTAGCATAATTTTCTCTTTTCGAGTGACTTCATCTAAACCTATGTCTTTAATCTTCACCTCTCTTCTAAAGATTTTTGTGTGTGGTTTCTTTCGGTTTTATTGAGATATAATTGATATACAGCACTGTAGACGCTTAGGGTGACTTGAATTGTATATATTATGAAATAATTACCACAGTAAGTTTAGTTAACATCTATAATTTCATATTCTAATAATTTTCAGGTTAGCAGCTTGGCATTGACTCATCTGGATATTCATAATACCTCACAATTTGTATCCAAAAGGAATTGTTTCTTTTCTTTGCATTATCTAAAATTATTAAGGTTAGAGGTAACCATAATTTTTATTTCCCATGCTTCTCTCTACTAATCATTTACCACTTGTGACTAATACTAATTTCTTTTGTGTCCATTTTATCTTCTCATTGAGACTGTAAGTCCATTGGAGGCAGGGAAGTGTCATAGAACATCACATAGAATATATAGTTGCTAAAAAGAGTAAATAAAAATAAGAAAAATATATGTAGTCACTAAAAAATTGATTTGAATTTTTTGAAAGCTAATTTCAGCTATCAAGAAGTCTGTGACCAAGATAGCTTTAATGTCTTTTTGTATATTTTTTGTATACTTTTAACTCTTGGCTTTACTTTCTATAGATCCCCTAAATTATCGTATCTTTGAAGATATTAAGACTATACCATTTCTCAAACAGGATTATGTTGCTGACTTTTTATGTTCTTTTACTCACCTTCCCTTTATAAATTTTTTTTTTGTTTTTTAAATGACCCAGCTCTTAGTCAAACTTTAAAAATATCATCATCAAGAATTTTGGGTGGTTTTGTAGAAAATATTAAGATTTAAAATTAGATGTCTAAATTAAACTTGTTCATATTTAGTACATTTCTTTTGAGCTATTAACTTCTTAATATATATTTTTGTAAATGCTTGTAAACATGAATTTTTTCATATATTGGGAAAGGAAAGCAATAAAAGCCAAGAGATTGAATGAAGAAATCAATTGTGTATCATATGGTAAAACCCTAAAGTTGACACATATTGGTGAACATTTCTTTCTTGGCACTGAGGGCATAACCCTTTGAAACCATCATTGTAAAAGTGAAGCTATTATTGTAAAGCTTAAGATTTTGACAATAAGAATTGCTTCTCGATATGAGAAGCTTGTTGAATTTCTCATTAAAGCAAAACCCATAAACTTCTTTGAAGAAAGATACTTTTGAAAGGATCTGATATGGTTTAAAGAAAAAGTGGATCCTTTAGGTTATATGAGCGGGCAAGCCATTGCATTACATTTACATATTAAACTGTACACACAAGATCTGGACCTTATTGTGGAAAGAAATTTCTTATGTAATTAATTAAAAAGTAATTAATAGATTCGGATTTTTAGAATAGTTTTAGGTTCTCAGCAAACTTGAATAGAAAATAAAGAATGCCTCACCTCCAGAACCTCCCCCACCAACAAATCCCTGCCAGAGTGGTACATTTGTTGCAATCCATGAGCCAACACTGCCTGTCATTATCAACAAAAGTCCTCAGTTTTCCCTGTGATTCACCTTTTCATGCCTCCCTTCCTCCCTCCCTCTCTTCTATAGAACCCTGGTTAACCACTGATCTTTTTATTGTCTCCATAGTTTTGTCTTTTCTAGAATGTCTCATAATTGGAATTATATAGTATATAGCTTTGTTATTGACTTCTGTTGGCAATGAATGTACCTTTTCATGGCTTGATAGCTTATTTCTTTTTAGGGCTGCATAATATTCCATTGTGTGACATACCACAGTTTGTTTATCCAGCCACCTTTTTAAGGACATTTTGGCTGTTTCCAAGTTTTCGCAATTCTGAGTAATGCTGCTATACACATTTATGTGCAGCTTTTTGTGGATTTAAGTTTTCAATTCATTTAAATGAATACTATGGGGTGTAATTGCTGGGTTGTATGGTAAGAGTACGTTTAGCTTTCACTTTGTAAGGAATTGCCAGTGTTCCAAAGTGGCTGTATCATTTTGTAATCCCAATGAAAATGAGTGAGAGTTCCTATTGCTCCACATCCTTGTGTATTTGGTGGTGTCAGTGTTTTGGATTTTAGCCTTTCAAAGATATGTGTGATGGTATTTTGTTGTTGTTTTAATTTACAATTCCCTAATGACATATGATACTGAGCATTTTCATATGTTTATCTGTCATCTGTATAGCATCTTTGGTGAGATATCTGTTGAGAACTTTTGCTTATTTTTATGATAATTTGTTTACTTATTGTTGAGTTTGGGGAGTTCTTTGTATACTTTGAATGAGCCCTTTATCAGATATGTCCTTTGCAAATATTTTCTTCCAGTTCGTGGGTTGTCTTCTTATTTTCCTAACAATGCTTTTTGAAGAGCAGAAGTATTTAATTTTAATGAAGTTCAACTTAATAACTCCTGCCCCCTTGCCCTATCCCAGGATTATACCTTTGTTGTTGTATCTAAAAAATCATGGCCAAACCAAGGTCATCTAAATTTTCTCCTATACTATCTTTTAGCTATCATATAGTTTTACATTTTACACTTAGATCTGTGATCTATTTTGAGTTATTTTATGTGAACTGTATAAGGTCTGTGTCTAGATTCATGTTTTTTGCATATAGATGTCCAGTTGTTCCATCACCATCTGTTGAAAAATCTATCTTTATTTGAATTGCCTTTGTTCCTTTGTCAAAAATCAGCTGACTGTATTTGTGTAGATCTATTTCTGTGCTCTCTATTCTGTTCCTTTGATCTATTTGTCTGTTCTTTCGCCAGTACTACACTGTCTTGATTACTGTGTTACTGTGAAATTAATTTTTAAAATAATAATTAGCAAACTGTTTAAGTGGTTTTTGTTAAGATTTGTGAAGTAAGTTATCTTAAACCAATTTCTATTTGAGATATGTCATGTTATTTTTTTAAAATTGATACATTATTGATAACCATTTTAGTAAAATTTGTATATTATGGAAATACTGCAAACAATGGAAAGAAATAAAATGATAATATTCCCACTATAAAAAATTTACTTTCATTCAGTAGATTTTTTTGTAAGTTCATATTGGCTATTTAAAACTTACTAAATAATTTTACTTTTTCAAATATGAAATATTTAAATATACTTTTGAAAAGTATTAATCTTCTGGAAGGCAGCTATGCTCACCACTATACCACCAACGCAAGTATTAATCTTCTAAAGTATCACTCTACAGTGTGAGAAATCAAGATAGCTGTTCTTATATTTTTTCAAAAACTTGTTGCTTTCTTAGTATTAAGAAAGAAATGATAATTACTTGTCTGAAATATTTCATGGTGTAAACACTTTAATAAAAAGAACTGAGATAGATCTTGGAGGATACTGCTAAATACATGACACTTTTTTATTTCCTCAACCTTAATTCAGGAGAAAAAAAAAAAAAAACCTAACCAGTAATATAAAGTAATATGTAGTGAGTACAGTGTGGGTGGAAGTGTTTTGAGGTCAGTAATAAGTTATTATGACTGGTAACTGTAAACTAATGCTGTCACTCAGCTAGTTTTTACTCATGGTATCTTTGACCTTGTGTGTCAGAAACACAGTAAATTTACAATAAAAGTCTTTACGTAATTGGAATGATTGTCAGCCATAATCAACTGTTTTGAGTGTATTTTTTTATCAATTTTATTTAGGTATAATTTACTTACAATAAACTGTACACATTTTAAGTGGGCAATATGATGAGTTTTGACAAAAGCATATAGCTGTGTAAGTATAACCACAATTATTAGAACATTTCTATCAACCAGAAAGTTCCCTTCTGTCCTCATGAAGTCAACCCCCTCCAATAAGCCCTCCCCTCCCATCTCAGGCAACTGTGGTCTATTTTCTGTATTGTAGACTGATCTGCCTTTTCTGGAATTCTTAGCAGTGTGTTTTGCTTAATGCAGAAGATACGCTCTTGAAAATTGATGGTAAATCGATTTTTTTGTATAATGTTTTGTTACATTAGGATTTTTGAGATGCTCAAATAAAGTTCAATTGGTATTATTCATATAACTTTTGGTTTTAAGTTTTTTGGCTTGTGTCCTCTCTGTAATAACATATCTTTATTGCATATAACTGAATATATAAAATAAACTCATGGCCCATTATTTTGTGAATTATCCTTTATCTTTTTGTAGTTAAACTTGCTTTTTTTAAAGTTGATACTTTAAGAGATGAAAGACTACAGATTCTTTTGTCATTAGAATTTAACTCCTTCCTTATTCCGCAGTTGTTACTCAATGGACAGTTTAACGTTGCTCTGTAGAAGGCCATTTGCCTTGTCCTTATGCCCTCTTGCTCAGACCTCTGGGGATGGGAGAGTGAGGGTGGATAAAATAGCTCTTTACTTCATAACATTCTGTTCTTTGTGTCTCCTCTTACTCATACGTAGCCTATTCTAAAAGCATGCTGAAAAGTAGTGGTTGATCTCATGGAGAAAATAGTTCTACCAGGATGAAATATTAGAACCCTTTTATGACTTTTTATCAAATGTACTGGATGTTGACTCCTTTATATAGGACAAAGTTAAAAATCCTTTGCGTAACAGAACGAGTGGAATTTCTGGTTTTACACAGAAAGGTTTTTGTATGTAGAATTTGTGCTGCTTCATTTATTAGTCATTTTGAAACTAGTTCTAAATAAAAGCCAAGCCCTATGAAATGTTTTTTCATATTTGCTCCACCAAACATATTTAAATTTCTGCTTAATTTGGAAACCCTATACTCACACAAAGACAAATAATCCTAATTTTAATTTATTATAGTAACACTTGGGTAACTGATGTTCTAATCAAATTCTTAAGTAATTGGCATTTTGGAGTGATAAATATGGATCTATTAAGAAATCCTGAAGATCTACATTTAAACACTGCCTCACCGAAGCCTTCAGACAAAACAAAACAAAACATGCTTCTGAAGTCAATTCGAGAGACAGTGTATGTGAGAGAGGGGAGTAAACAGCATTGTGATAAGAGCAACCAACCTGAGAACTTATACTTTATATGATTATTATTTTTATGAAAAGTAGTCTATCAGTTCTTTTTTTTAAAGGAATGCTCAGATCATTTTTAGGGTTTCCTCTTTTTAGGGGGATTGTCTTGAGAAGCCTACGTATATTCCATTCAACCTATACTGTGATGGCTTACACTTGGTCCTCTCTTCAGCAGGTTAAATCCAGTGGGAGAACAGACATAAATAATTACCTGTATTACAAAGGAAGCTGCATTAACTTTCTAAGGGTCGCACATAGAAAGTACAGGGGGAGGGAAAAATTCTGGCTCGAAGGTCAGAGAAGGCGTCATGAATGACACTATTTAAAATGGAATGATGAGTTCTATTAAAGTTTGTAGTTGTGGGTTTTTTTTTCCTCTCATTTACAAAGTTGCTATTTATTTTAGGAAATTTGGAAAATCAGAGAAGTATTGAGAAAAAAATTCTAAAATTACCATTAGTATTTTCATAGCTATTTCTATTTTGGTATTTTCATAGGTATTCCATAGGTATTTCATTTTTAGATTTTTAAAAAAGATCTTATTTATTTATTCATTAGAGACACACAGAGAGAGGCAGAGACATAGGCAGAAGGAGAAGTAGGCTTTCCGCGGGGAGCCTGATGCGGGACTTGATCCCAGGACCCTGGCATCATGACCTGAGCCGAAGGCAGACTCTCAACCATTGAGCCACCCAGTTGTGCCTAATTTTTTAATTTCTTATCTGTATTTTGAATTGTTATTTTTTGTTTTGAATATTTTCCTGTGTCATTAAATATTTTTCTGCAGTATAATTTTAAATGACTAGTAATTTGACTAATGCACAGATATAATGTAATTTATTTAACCACTGACTTATTGAAGACTTAGATTTTTTCTGCCTTTTATTATTATGAAAAATACTGTCAAAATTATTCTTGTGAACTTGGCTGGTTCTTGTCCTTAAATTACTTCCTATTTAGTTAAGCTAATAACATTTACCCAGTCTAAAATTCTAATTGTTGTAAAAGACCGATAGGGAAATACAGTGGTTTCTTACCCATTCTTTCCAATTCTTTTCTCTAGAGGCAACCATTTTTAAGCCTTTATCTGTTTCTTTTGGTTATTATATATCTGCATATTGCTTTATTACAGATACATATTTTTGTTTTGATTCATTTATTTTAGATATGGTTTGTTAACTTTATATTATGGTCTTTGAGGATTTTTCACCTTTCACTGCCATATTCTCAAGATTGTTGGGTTACAACTTTTGGCTAACTCATTTTTAGTGTTACATTATTATACTATGCTGATATTTATAACTGAACGTTGTAATGAGCTGTGATGAAAATGTTCACTTCTGATTTTTTGTTTTTAATGAAGTTAGTAATGCCAGGTTTTTGTTTGTGTTTGTGTGTGTGTGTGTGTGTGTGTGTTTTCTCTTAGTTTCTTTGTTACTGTTATTTCTTTCTGTATCTCCTAGGAGCTTCTTTGATTTCCCATAAAATGAAGCACATCAGATAATTTCTTTCAATTTTTTTCTTGAATATATTTTTCCAAGAGAATTCTATTGTCAATCCATCTCATTTTCTAGATCTGCTCTCTTCTTGAGCTTTTTCTTTGCTGTTAAACTAGGAGCTCCTTTTGGCTTTTCCTGAACCTCATCTTGTCTTCTTTCTTGTCTTAATCTTACATGGTTGTGGTATATATCCTGTAGTAGTTTTCTGAGAAAGATTATGTGAGAGAAAAATATCTATTTTTAATTTTCTCACTTGATTGATACTTTTGCCTAAATACGTTTTACATCGCAAATCACTTTCCTTCCAAAGTTTTGAAGGAATTAACATTGTCTTTCTCAGTTCTGAACATTCATGTTGGTTGGGATACCACTGATTGTTAACTGTATTAAAAAATATGTAGAGGGCTGTCTGGGTGGCTTATTTGGTTAAGCGTCTGACTCTTGATTTTGGCTTAGGATACAATCTCAGGGTTGTGAGATTGAGCCCCATGTCAGGTTATGTGCTGAGTGTGGAGCCTGCTTAAGATTCTCTCTCCCCCTCTCCCTTTGCCTCTCCCTCCCTTGAAAAAAAATTGGAAGCCGAATGCATAGGTATCATGTATTTAAAATTTTTAAGGCTTTTAAAGATGGGGAAGATGAAAAAGGGATTCAAAGCGGAGGGACTGGCCAGACAGCAGAGTGTCCAATACTTTAGAGAATGAGGACATCTAGATCCTTGAAAAGAGTGTGATACAGAGTTGAAACAATGTAGATTGAGGCTTGGTAATAGATGGCTCATCACCTGGATCTTTGAATTTATTTTGTAGGCACTCTTTCACCCAGCTGTTGTCAGCTGTATGAAGCTTTCCTTGACTTATGGTAGGCAAAATGAATTGACCTATGTTTTATCCTCTCTTAGTCCTTTGTGCATGCACACACATGCATATGTGTGTATGTGCATGCTCATGCATGCTTGTGCACACACACACACACACACACACACACACACTTCATTTATTTTCTATGTGCCTGCCTCCCCTAGAATAAGTCTGTGGGTACCAGAGCAAGATAATTAGGTTTCTGTTAAAGAAAGCTCAACAGGTCAGTTCTTAATATTCATGGTAGTTGGGATGACATTGAAAACTGGAGGATGAAAGACAAATTAAAACAGAGAATAGAGGTTATTGCATTGTCTAGATTTGAAGAAATAAGACTCTGATGTAATAGTCTGCTCAGAGTGGGAGGGATATTACTTCAGTTATATTCTGATCATTCCCATGGGCCTAATCATTCTTAATTTTGAAATTACTGTGTTGTGTTTGTGTACTTGTACATATTTTGCTTTAAAATCTTCTTCCCTTTTGGTGCCTTTGAGAATAGTCTGAAACATTTTTAACTCTTGCTTTTGTTATTTTTTCTTAGACCAGTGATGTTTTGGTTACACAGTTGATGCTTCATATTAATGATGATTTGAAATATTGTCTTGATTTCATTTGGTTAAAGAAAAACACTACATAATTTTAGATGAAAATAGTTGATAAATATATTATCATTTATAGGCATTTCTTCATTTTGAGCAGTCTCATTGCCTAAGAACGTTAACCTTGATACTGTTTCACCTTGACACTGTCTCACTTAAAAACATCATTGATGAGGTGGGTCTTTTTTATCATTAGATGAGGAAATTGAAGAACAGAAAGGTTAAGTTTTTGGTCCAAGATCATGCAGGTAGCAAATAGCAGACCAGGGGACATTTGTCTCTGATTTACGTGTTTATTCATTATTAGGTGTATTTCTTTTCAACAATTATGGGAAAGACCTTAAGGAATATTAATCCTATAAGTGACATCATGTGTTTATGGTATACATACCTCCCCATCATCAGCTGACTATTTTGTTTGCTAATTTCTTCTAGTGGATAATTTCTCGGATCTTTTTTTTTTTTATCCTTCTTAAATTGCATACCCAGCATTGGAGACTATCTTTCATAAATGAAAAAAGATGGATCAACAGGAGATTATTATTTAGTTTTTTTCTTTTTTATTTTCCGTTTACAAAATAACACTATTTTCATTGAAAAACTTTCTGTACTCATTAAGACAAATTGGTGTCCTTGTTTAATGTGTGCGATTGATAAAGTTTGATATTCTTTACTTTTTATACTGCCTTATACTATTCTTTCACAAACTGCCAGAGCCTCTCCACTGCTGTTTCTCCTCCATGGTATCTTTGCCATGAAGGAAGTCACAACATGTTTCTTCCCGAACACCCCACAGTTTGGGATTGTAGGAGATATTTTGCAGGACTCCAGCAAGTTGTTACAGTCAGTGTCTTCAAGAGACAGTGCAGTAGGCAGAGAGCCGCAGTCAAGACACCTGTAGAGATCAGCACACCTGCCCCCAAGCAAAAGACAGTAATTAGTTGCTTATATTCCCTTGCAAACTTCTCCAGTTTTGTTGCACATGAAACGCGGAGATCACAGCAATGCTGTCATGAGCTCCGCACTGTTGGAGTTGTTTATGCCCATTCAATTTTTAATGTTCCTATAAGACATTTTGATGGGAACCCTGAGCCTAAAGGGATTTGCATGCTTGATCAAACCTGTGATGATTTAAATATAGAAATAACGAGAAACCTTTGGATTACATTGACTGTTAACTTTTAGGACAACGTTAGTGGAAAACATTAACATGATACTTGAGGCAAAGTTATTTTTGATCAACCTTCACAACTTTTTGGTTTCTTGACAGCAGGTATAGCTTCAGTAAATCTAAACAAGTTCTTTAATGCTTATAAATCCAAGCGCATGTGGATATCTGGATGGCAGGATCTGAATATTTTAAAAGATGATTTTATACCAACCACTTATATTGAAATTGAACTACTCTCAAGTCCCAATATTTCAGTCCTACCACTTTGGCACATGTAGTTTATATTATTAAAAAAGATGACAGGTGATTGAATTTTAGTAAAATACAGTAGTGTATAAGAATTGGATATATTGCGGCCAAAGAAATTTATTACTCAATGCACTTGGAAGTTTTTTCATACCATTGTTTTATTTACTATTTCTTTTTCTTTTCTTTTCTTTTAAAGTAAAGTCAGTGTGGTGCTCTAACTCATGACCCCGACCACGATCAAGAGTTGCATGATCCATCTGCTAAGCTAGCCAGGTGCCCCCATACCATTGTTTTAATTTCAACACTGTATTTGTCCTAGGTAGTATGTGGGTTAAAACCTGGTGTTTTACCAAAATATATATATATGTATATGTATATGTATATGTGTGTGAGAGAGAAAGAGAAATAAAAGTTTAAAAAGCTAGTGTTTTACCAAGTGACTGTTCATGTAACTTTTAACTCAGGAATTCAGTTCTTTGATAATGTAAGTTATTAATAAACAACTTCATTAAGATACATTACTGATTCTTAAATATATTTAGTATGAAAAATGCTATAATTTCTAATACAGCAAATTCAGTTCACATGTATTCTGAACAAAACTAACTGTGGCATCTTTTCAGCATACTGTGGTGAACATACATGCTTCTTACATTGGTTCTCAGAAACAAACAGGCATTATGGAATTGCCAGATTATGGTGAGCTAAAGAAGATTTTATACGGCCCTGAACTGTCATTGACAGAATTGGAAACCTGAGTTGCTGGTGAACTCAGTCAGCCCATTGTGCCTCACCTTTTCCTTCATTAATGCATGCATAGAATCTTCCAGTGAGGGTAGTGGTTTCTGAGTGTAGTGGTTCATTAGTTTGTTGGCAAAAAAAATGACCTGAATGATATAAATGTCCACAAGCTTAACCTCTAAATTGTATATTTGCATGACTTTCTTAGCCATGAGTAAGCCTAAATGGGGATGGAACTGGGGAAGCTCCGCTTGGGAGCTGATGATTGTGGGGCTAGCATGAATAGAGTTCCTCTTACATGTTGTTGTATGTGGAACATTTTGGCTAGCTTATACCTCAGTGACTTTCAGGAATTTCATAAAAGTCATTCCTAAGAATTGGTCTGTCTCTGGTGACCTTCAGAATTCCTAATCACCTCATGTAGAAGTCGCATAAAATATCTGGCAGTGTGCTTCTTAGATAAATACTCCATGTGCCCTGGGTCGGTATCTTATTTATCTATTTATCCTTTGGTGTCTAACTAATGTGATCAGTCAGTGTTGGTTGGATTAGTGAATGATTGAAAATAGTGTGTAACGTGTATGAATGGCCTTTGGAACATACTATCTATAGTAAAGGGTGGTTCATAACACTTTTAGCAATAGAAATGACTTTTTCTCCTGCCTTTTTTTTTCCTTCCCCTCTCAGTATACTCATAGGTCAATTTTTCTTTTTTTTTTTTTTTCTCTTTAGAATAAGTACCAGTGATTTGCCTTTAACTTTACCTTTTTATTATCAGTGCATCCAAAATACTCTGAAAAAAAAATTATAGTTTTACTATGCTAACGCTAAATTCTTTTTACTCCAAGTCACAGTCTGGATCCAGTTAGCTTGCTTAGCTTTGTTTCCTACTGTTCTGTATCCTTTGTTTCTACCCCTGTTGCAGGACAGACTTTTCACCGTGTTTCAGGATAAGCCACACTTCCTTCAGCCTCATGCCCTGGTCTGAGCTCCAATCTCATGAACTCCTGAGTTACTTCTGTTTTTGACTCACCAGTTTAGAATTAAGCCATGTGTTGCTATGTTTTGCAAAATGTGTGTCTCCGTGTAGTTTGTAACTTCATTAGTATGATTTTTAAATTTTAAAAATTTTAATTTTTTCATTTCTGGCATATGACAGATTACTTTGTATTCACTCAGTGAAGCTGTACATACTAGTTAATCTCTAGCTTTATTATAGGAAAATAAACTTGCAAAGAAAGTGAGAAAGATGGAGAGAGACATACGGGGGTGAAGGAAGGAGAGAAGATAGGAGGGAAGACAAGAAAGGAAGCAAAGAAGGAAGAAAGGGAGGGAGAGGGGGTGAGCATATTTTGTGAAATAGGGAAAGAGCAATGGTTTTGGATTTGAAAAACGAGCTTAAATCTGATTCTACTTACTCCCTTTGTAATCTTGGATAAGTTTAATAGTTTTTGGGTTTAAACGATATTAATACCTACATGGTAAGCTTATTGTAAGGGTTAAATTATGTAATGTATGTAACGTGCTTATTAGCATGTTTAGTGGACGTTAGCCAACTCTTCTTTTTCCAAGTGAGGAAAGTAAGGTGTAGAGAGCTGACCAAGGGTTATAGATATAGCCAGTAAATTGTGGAGAGAGAATTGAAACCCACATTTTTCTTCCTTTTAAGCAGCAAGTTTCCAATTCCTCCTCTGCCTTTCGGCTAAGATCAAATATAAAGCATTGTTTTCAAACATTAGTGTACATCAGAATTCCCTAAAGTCTCCTCAAAATATGTATTGCTGAGGCTCAGCCTGCAGTTTCCAGTTCAATAGGTCTGAGATGGGACCTGAGAATTAGCATTTCTAACAAGTTCCCAGCTGCTGCTGGTCCAGGGACCCATACCTTGAGACCCACTGCTCTATAGCTGTTATTTCTTCACCCTAGCTGGACATCAGAAATCATTTAGGGAGCTTCTAAAGATTACTGATGAAACTAGAATCTATGGTTATAGGCCTAAATATCAGCTTTTTAATTTTTGTTTTATTATTATTTTGTAAACCCTCCAAGTGATTCTAATGTGCAGCCAGAGTAAGGAACATGGCCCTGCCTAAAGCTAGACTCTGCAATTTTCCATTAGAATGAGGTACCAAGCAAAGCGCTGGCCTTGAACACCTCCTGGGTGCTCAGTGATGCAAGGCCACAGTAGTGTATTGTTTTTGCCCTGTGATGTTTTAAAACAATTGCTCCAGCCTAGGATCTTTTATTATTTTACCTATTCTAATTATTTGTGTGTATTGTTTGCATTTTTCCATCCAGTTTCACTGTACAATAATGTGTTCTAAACACCTTCATTAATCTCTAGGGTAGATTTTATGTTAACATTCGGGGGAAGCAACTGTTTAGCAATAGTCAAAGTATAAAGTAGAAAAAGGAATGCATCTAATTTTTAAGAAAGCAGTCACTTGAGCAACTTATTGTACTTCTAGAATTCTGATTATGAGTTTGTTCTTTTTTTCTGAGATGCTGTTGGAAACCTTATGTTTTTACTTTAGGGCTGTTGGTTGGAACAGATAATGATAGTTTTGCACTCAGGAGTACATAAGTAAAAATGCAGTAGATTAATTGGTAAAAGAGTCATTTATTCTGTTATATGATTCAGTTGATAAATATATACAAACCAAGGCATGAAATCATTTATTGGATAAAGTGGGCAAAATACCACATAATTTCATTAACCTTTAAGCAATGAAATTATAAATCCCTATGCAAATGATTAAGGTTATCATTGCCTATCACCCCCTTTTGATACCTACAGACTGTTAATTCTTCTCTGTCCTGCTGAGTCTTATTAAAACTTCTGACTGATGTACTTTTATTAAAAGGTTTAGAATTTACCAATTTAAAGCACTTGCTTCACACTATCACCTCTAATTTAACTAGGCCATTAAACACCGTATTTTGCAAACCGAAAAAGTCAATAGCTGTTTCTTTAAAAAAATAATAAATTGAAATGAATTTTAAACTCTGCTTGGAGGTGAGCAACTGCTATATACTACTAGGTCTTTTGATAGTTGATTTGTTCCTTTAGTATGCAGATTTTAGGTTTACAAAGATCTACTGCTTTTATTTAAGAAATATGCCTGGAGGCTAGATTGGTAAGCTTTAGGGAGATATCTAGTTTGGTGTGAAATAAATAGTTGTTAAAGGATCACATGAATTGGGTCCCAGAAGATAAAGAGTAGAGCTGAGACAGATTGAGAAAAACTGACTGTATTTCATTTCACTTGGCTAAAAATACCACTAAATTAAAAATGAAGGCAATGAATGATGGCAACACAAAGGGAATTAAGGCAAATGAGCCTTTTTTTTTTTTTTTTTTTTTGGTAGATTTTGTGGAAAGTTCTGACTAGCAAGAAGTTTAAAGGAAAGGGCCTACTACATCCCTGACTAAAGATGTTTACTCATCATTTTGGAAGGCTAGACTCTAGAGCTTTAGAGTTTTGGGAGAGAAGACACTTGGTCAAGGAGAAAGGAATGGGTTATTCCCCTGGCTCAGTCTGCTGCATCACTTCCAGTCAGTGAGAGGACAGATGTCACAGAACATCCTCACATTCAAAAGAAAAGGACTGAGGGTTGCTCTCTTAGGTTGGAATTACAGGTAATCTGGTTTGTAAGTTTAAAGCAAATGGTGTAATAGTTACACTTTTAGGTTTGGGGAAGCTTTATAGCATCGATCTTTTGCATCTCTGGTTTTCAAGTGGATTTTGGAGAAAATAAACTTAGAAATTATAAAATGTATTTCTATATTGATAGCTTTTATAATCCTCTTTTTTTCTTTTTTTGAGTGCTTTTATCTGCCTTTTTGGATGTTTTTAAGGACTCTGGCTCTCAGAATATTTGAACATCAGTAGCAGTTAAAATGTCTTTGTTCATGGGTGTGTGTTGTGTATTCTGGTGGTGGATAGTGAGGTGTAGAGAACGGGGGTGATGATGATGTGTGAAGATGGAATGCAAGTCTTTTATTGAGGCTGGAAGTCCACAGCCCTTTTCCATCAAGGACCTATACAGGTATATATGCATAAATAAATAGATTTCCTTACCTTTTCCTATTCAGCATCTATATAGGTATATATGCATAAATAAATAGATTTATACAGGTATATATGCATACAGGTATATATGCATAAATAAATAGATTTCCTTACCTTTTCCTATTCAGCATCCTTTTATTTATTTTTATTTTGGACTTTAAGGTTATCTTAAAAACTTCTGAATAGTCACTGTGTTTACTGGATTCAAATTCAAAAAGTGAAAAGGGCAATGACATCTCTCTCTTATGTCCCTTAATACTTTCTTTATACACACGTAATCAGTGTGTGTGTATATGTGTGTGTGTATGTGTGTGTGTATATTTCTAGACACATGTAGACCTGTATTATCTATTTATTTATTTTTGTTCATATGTTGATTTATCTACTTACCTTGTGAACATTGTATTTTGGAAGTTTTTTTAAAAATGCCAAACTGTACCTAAAAATATAGGCTATATAGCCTTATCCAGGTAGGAGTTCGTCCGTCCTTCCTTCTTTTCTTTTTAAAGATTTTATTTCTCTATTTGAGGGAGAATGGGAGAGAGAGCATGAATGTTGGTGAGGGGCAGAAGGAGAAGCAAACTCCCCGCAGAGCGGGGTGCCTGATGTGGGCTTGATCCCAGGACCCTGGGATCATGACCTGAGCCAAAGGCAGACGCCCAACTGACTGAGCCACCCAGGTGCCCCATGTATTATTTCTATTAGCTTTTTTTTAAACATTGAAATTAGTTTAAGATCTGTCCTAACCCCACTCCCCTGTATTTTGTGAAGCAGAATTGCATGTGAGTCCCTGGGAGGTTCCATGGGTATGTGTCAGGTTCTGCCTTTGCTCTGTAGCCTTAGTGGGCATGTGGTGTTTCTGAAGCCCTTACTGTTTTTATGTCCACACAGTAATGCTTTTTTGTTCTTGAGGAATTTTCATTTGCACGTGCTAGGCTCAGAGCAGATTCCTTTGTGTTTTTTTTTTTCCTTATTACAACCGTATAGTCTCCTCTGCTCACCTAGTTTTACTTCTAAATTTCCATTTTCTGTGAGATTTTATATTTGTATTCATATTTGTTTTATTTAATTTGACTTTTTATTTTTCATGATCTTAGTTGAGTGTATAATTTTGAGTGTTGGGAACCATCTGAGGCCATTTCTTCTTTTAAATTTTACTTCTCTCGAGTCAGCAAAAGGGACTGATTGGAAGTATGGGATCTAGAGCTAGATTGCCGGGATTGTGGCCTAAGAACATGACCTTGGGCAAGTTACTTCTTTCTGCTTTAGGTTTCTTATTTTGTTCAATGGGGTGTAGCAATTTCATCTCTTTTAGAGATATGATGATTAAATTATATAACAGTTGCATAGTGCCTATCAAATGTTAGCTATTTGTATTTTTATGATATAGTTGTGATTATATTTGATTTTTATGGGATATAATTTAGCACTTTTAACATTAAAACTTTAAATATATTTGTATATATTTTAAGGAACCTTATAAATTTTCATTCTAGGATATAGCTTTCTGTTTTAAATACTAAGAATGAATCTATAAGCTATCAAGATAAAATAGTAAGTTTTGAATGTGAGGGTGATTTGAGTATAAAGAAAAACCAAAATCAATTCTCTTTCCTTCCCTTGTTGGTTGAGAATAGTGTGTATTTTTTTTTTCATAGTGTTTGTGTGTGTGTGTGTGTGTGTGTGTGTGTGTGTACAGCAGTGCTGTTCAATAGAATTGTAATGCAATAATTTAAAGTTTTCTAGTGGCCACATTAAACAGATTAAAAGAAATAAGTTTAATTAATTTTGTTAATACATTTTATTTAAGCCTATATATCTAAATTATTATCATTTCAACATGTAACCAATATAAGATTATTGAGCTATTTTACGTTCTTATTTTTCCATTAAGTCTTTTAAGTCTATTGTGTATATTCCCCTTATAGCACATTTCCATGTCCAACAGGCATATGTGGCTAGCGGTTACAGTATTAACACGGTTAGACTCTATAAACCACCTTAAAATTTGTCCTCTTAGGTTAGGGAGGGTTTTATGCTATTTTATAACAATTGATAAAATTAGATGTATCTAATAGGCGACAGAAGTGATAAGTTTGTAGTGTGAAGAGAGCAATGGGAGAGGTTTAGATTTGGGAGTGATCAGTGGATATATAGATGATAATTGAAATCTTGAAGTCAAGGACAGAATAATAATAACCCTAAGGGTAAAGCTCTAAGGAATTCTTGGAAAAGGAGCCAGGTTAAAATAGGGAACACATCCTATAGACTGGAGGAGAACTGCAAGATGGGGACACCTTGGAAACCAATGTGAGGAAGTTTCAAGGAAGCAGGGTGGGCAAGACTGCCCAATGCCACACAGTCTAGCGGAGTGAGGAGTGAAAGGTAATTATTAACAAACCCTAGCAATGGCTATTTCAGTAGAGTGATGGCTTAGGAAGCCAAAGTGTACTAGTTCAGACTTCATGGGAGTTCAAATGAAGGCAGTGGGTCTGTATTGTTGTTTTATGAAGCTTGGAAGAGTAGTTGGTAGTGCTGAAAGAAGTTGCTAGGGGAAGGAGCCAGTGGAGAGAAAAAGGTTGAAGGTAGAGGAAAATGAGAATGATGGAGTGAGTTTTTAGAAAAGGCACGAATGAATAGGGTTCAGTACACAGGCAGAGGAATTAGTAATGGAACATAAGAGAGTGAATTCCGAAATCGGAGTGAAAACATTACGAGACAGGAGAATTTGTATATGATAGAGTGGGGTCTTTGTTGTAGGCAACGGTTAGTTTAAGTTGCAGACAGCTAGCTAGTTTAAGCAAAAAGGGATATGTTATACACTACTTAATTTCCAAAAGTGCCAAGGAATTAACCTTGACTATTACTATAAAGCTAGGAATAGCACAAGCCAAGGAAAACCTTCATTTCTACTATTTTAGTAGATTCACTTGCTATTTGGAACCCATGATACGAGAGATCATTTAATAGACTACCTAGCTGATAGCCCCACAAGAACAAAATGCCTTCACTGCAAAATTTGATCTCATTGGAGGTGGTCAGCACCTTGACTTACTCACTTCTGTTTTCTAAGTCCCAGATGGATTTTTCTGATTGTTTGAATCTGGGTCCTTACGTGATGGAAATGCATCTGAGAAATGGAGTTTTTAGCTTGGAAGGTCCTATTGTAGAGGAAGCTAGAGAGCACGCTAGAGGTTGAGAGCAGCCTAGGTGGTTCTGACTCTGATCTGCCGTAAATTGAAGTCAAGATTGACCCAGGGCAACAGTCACCTGAAGATTTGAGCAGCCTGGGTGATCCACCTACATGGTGCCTCACACGTAAGCCTTTTTAGTTGATTCTGGCTATTTGGCAAGAAGCTATGTGGATTGCTCCATAGAGCTGTTTGTTCTCATGATGTGGAACTGACTTTACCAAATGAGCGATCCAATAGAGCAAGGAGCTAGCTGTAATGCTTTTTAGGACCTAGCCTCAGAAGTCAAGAAACCGTCAGTTCCAGGGCATTCTGGTTTTGTTCAAACCAAACTTCAGGCAGTGAGAAAGAATTACAAAAGTCATGAATTTCATGGGGTGAGGATTTGGGGGCCGTTTTGGAAGTTGGCTATCATGTCTCTACACTGCCTGCCTTTTTTAACAGCAGAAATTGATCAAATTTGTCTGTAGAAGAGAAAAATGATTTGAAAAAAAAAAGAAAAAAGAAAACAACAACAGAATGGAACCTGCCAAGAATTTGGGTAGTATGTGGTTCTGTGTTACATCTTAAGGTTACAAAGTGCACAGCATCTGCCAGTTTTCTAAAAGTTTCAGAAATGCTGTTTAGTTACTTGTTCTCAGTCTTTCTCCTCTCAAGGCAGAGAGTGCATCATAAAATCATAACTCAGTCTAGGTGTATGTGTTTCGATGTTTGGAGATAATGAGGTTGTGATACTTTGTCTTCCAGAATAGCTCTCCTGTCCTCGTCTCTGAAATGAAGAGGTTGGATTAGCTGTCCCTATGGTCCTTTCTCAGTCTCCATTCCCTAAGACCCTGACTAACTTTGAGAATTGGAGTGAACATCCCTGTGACGTACTAGATAGATGTAGGCCATTCTCCTATGCCTCGGTCACATCATCTTATTTCTTTCATATCATGTATTGAAATGAGATTGCTGATGTATATGTCCCCCTGCATCCTTCCTCCCCTTCCCAAAATTAAACTCCTGTCTTGTTCACTGCTGAATTCCTAACAATCAGGGCAATGGTAGATGCTCAGGGGTGAATGTCAAAATAAATTTTTTGAGAAAATATCCTACAAGATCATTATTTGTTTTAAGTCATCTCAAAAGTTTTGTTTTGTTTTCTCCTTTTTACTTGACTTATATCTTCTCAGCCTTTCCCTTATCTTTTTTATCCTTTAAATTTTTTTTTTTTTTTTCCTTTTCTCTTTTGGTGACACTCCAGCTCAGGATTCTTTCTACAGCTGTGAATGTTTTAGTCTTATTCAGAGTTGGTGCCTGGAAGGTTCTCCATCTTGATTTCTTTCTGATATGGGTTATTCGGACTCTGTGACTACTGTTTAAGATAATTCTTTTAGGGCAGCCCTGGTGGCTCAGCGGTTTAGTGCCACCTTCAGCCCAGGGCCTGATCCTGAAGACTCGGGATCGAGTCCCATGTCGGGCTCCCTGCATGGAGCCTGCTTCTCCCTCTGTCTGTGTCTCTGCCTCTCTTTCTCTGTGTCTCTCATGAATTTTTTTTTTTTTAAGATAATTCTTTTAAGAGATTCACTTAGCAATCCTGTGATTTTCTGCTATGGATACTGTTTGGGAGCCACATTTCTTATTGCTTTGCTAGCCCTTCCTTATTGTGTGTCTTATAGGGTCCTTTTTGGGTGAGTTACTGTTAGTTTTGAGCCTGTGAATATTGATGAACCTAAGGGTTCTGACTTTAATATATACAGAACAGGAAAGTCACAATATCCACCCTTGGGTATATGGTAGGATTTTGCTCCCTTCACTGTGCATGGCTTGCAGAGAACACAAGCCTGTGTAAGTTAAGTAACAATTTGAACCTGATATAATGCTCCCTGAGAAAGTAGTGTTCTTAAGGTATTCACCCCAGATACAGAAGTGTCTGTGTACCTCCATTGTTTCCCTCAGAACCAGACTGATCATCCATATGCATTCCAGCCTGTCTCTGGGATCTCGAACTGTCCTCAGCAGAGGTTCATGACAGTTTTTCTGGATTATGGAACTTTTTGCAAACCTGACAAACTATTAACCTTATCTCCAGAGAGACATCCATTCACATAAACCCACAAATTTTACATATATGGTTCAGAAGTGCATAGACTCCTAAAGTTCATCCATGTACCAAGGTTAAGGACCTTGAATCTGAATTCTTCTTCTTGTTTTTGAGTTAGAATTGATTTGGGAAACCATGGAAAGATTGTGGGGGAGGAAAAAGCTCTTATTAGTTAAGACTCAAAACATCTCCCTCTCCTTGGAGGTTCTCCACCCATCTTGTAACATCCAGTACTCAGACTACTAAGTCATTCAAGTAAACTTATCCAGGTCAGGATTCAGAATTCAGGCTAGGCTTATTTTGAAGATAACATCGTATGTCCTTTGATCTCACAGGTACCTCTGCATCAGTCAGATTGGATATATGTGAAGAGAGAAATCAGTACATCTGGATCATCAGGTAAGCAAATGGGACTTTGTTTTAATTTCTCCATCGATTCAGTCCTCTGTCAGTCTACAGCCATTTCCTCTCATCTTTCTCTACTGCAGCATGGGTCAGTGAGATGATAAATATTTCTAAAGATGAGGAAGCAGCCATTCTTAAGTTTTGCCAGATTACTTCGTCTGCTGCTTGAAGTCAGATTTCTTTATTTTAATTTTATCTCATTATTATTTCATATATTCACACTTCTATAGCGGATAAAAATTCCCTGCTCTTCTTTTTATGTATATACTTTGGAGAGTTGTGGACAGCTCTCATATTGTTCCTTGGTTGTCAGCCAAGTTATACACATTTAACTCCTTTAATCTTTCTTTGTAATTCAGTCAGCTTGGCTGCTTTTTCTAGATTTTCCCTTATTTCATCTGCATCATTAATAAACAGAAAAAGCATGTTATCGTCTAGCTTCTTCTACACCTTTCATTCTTTTTACTTTCCAGTTTTGTGTCAGATTCTTTGTTGAACTAAAGCCAGTCAGACATCATTCTTTGGACCACTTTGGCAAGACATGAATGACTTGCCTACAACTATCAGTGTCCCCTGCAGTAATAACATCAACGGTATATCCCAGACGAAAGGAAGGAAATGTGAAAGGAGAACACTGAGGAGCAAAATAATGCATTTGTCGATTCTATGGCAGACTGGCCCTTGCCACCCAGAGGAAATCATTGTACCTGAAACCCATATTACAGGTTTTGTCCTCCCCAAGTATTGTGCACGGCACTAATTTGAATAATCAGGGAAGCATGCACTGTGCACTGTTTGCAGTTTGGCCACCATTCTCCCTTGGTTTCTTTTCCACATTCTCATTCTCCCACCGCCTTTCCCAACACTGATCATGACTTTCTGTCAGAATCTGTGGCCATGAGCAAAACTGGGCAGGGGATCATTTTGTTGGAAATTAGGTAGGCTCAGGTGGTGACACTCCACGCCTGTGTTTGTAACATGTGAGGCAAGTGCTTTAGTTCTTGCTATTTCTGTAACAGTCGTTGGTCTTCTTTTAACGGCTGATTCCGTGGAAATGGGCAGGAGGAAGGGACTAGTGGACCTTTGCTGCTATTCATCAGTGCTGTATTAGTTTCACAACTTTCTTCCTGTCCTGATTGGCAGGGAGAAGCATACTGCTTCTAGATGATGCTGAGCTTAGTGTAAAATATGCCAGCATGGGATCTGGGCTTGTCACAGTTCATTTTTTCTTTTCATTTGGTTTGTAGAAAATGGACTTCTACCTCCACTTATCTTGTGCATTAGAGAGAAAAGGGTCAGACCTCTAGGAGCTAATGGCTTATTGGTGTGTTTAGTCACCAGATTCAGGTAGTATATTTGGCTGAAGCTTCCAACAGCACACACTTGGCTTTCTCATTTGTGTTAGCTTTGCTTCTAATACAGAATTGAATAGGATACAAGAGATGGTTTTCCTGTTTGTGTCTGTGAGAACTTTCTAGATGATTTGTGGTTTAATTCTTTAAACATTTTTGATCATTTATCACTTCTTTTCCTATAATGTCATAAAAGTAGAGTATTCAGATTCTACTGTTATAATCTTTTAATCAGATTATTTAATTTTGGAGCAATCAAGGTCAGAATAACGGCTGACACAGTTGCCTTTGAATAGTGGCCTAAAAATTGTAACACTTCTCTTAGTTCTTTTTTTGCCTAATTTTATGGCCTTCCTTCATCTGTCAGATTTTAGATAACATCATGTGATTGGGAATCACATATTTCTTGGTCTCTGGCTTCTTAAGCAGGTAAGTATGTAACCTGGACTCCTTTTAAGTGTGAGTTTTAAAACATGTTAATCTCTCATGTGGCTTTCAACTGCCGACAATATTGTACTGAAGCTAATTTTTTAGGCAATTGATAGATTCTTCAGCATAACTTTTGTTTCTTGAGTCTTTTCAAGACTTGTCAAACAAAACAAAATGCTAACCTGACTTTAAGGGGCAAAAAATCCACCCCCCAACCCCGTACTATATTATTCTTTGTTCTCTATGTGCATCAAAGTGACAATCCCACACTGTCTCAATTGAGGGAGTCTAGCACAAAATAAAAAACAGCCTGGCACTGTTCTAGGCTGGCAGCCAAAATGTTTTGTGTAGCTTGGTTCTGGCAGTGGTTTTCATAAGGCAGAGGGTCTACCCTCCCAGCACCACTGAAGGAAGGCAAGCAGCCGTAGTCTTTGCTCCTTATCCCATTTCTTTTCCTTCGTTTTCCTCTTTCTTCATGTAGAACACCATCGTAAAAAAACAAAGCAAGTTTTTCTTAAATAGAAATGTCATTCTCCTCACAACCTCCACGTTTACTAAATGGCATTGTTCCTTCTAGAAGCTTGTGTTAGATTTCCCTCTGCCAGCTCCTAGAGATTTCCTTCACGGTTGCATTTTTGCCACTTTTTAGAAAACCCTTCTGAATATTGCTAACTTTGGTCATGTTGACATAGTATTTTTGATTGGTTGGAATCTTGTCTTCCTTCTTGGCTTATTATTTGAATGGAAACTCTTGAATGATACTTGCTTGTATAATATGGATTTTTAAGCCAAGGTATCTCTTGTTGAGACCAAAAAGTCTGCCCATTGTTTTCTATTTTTGTCTAAAACTGAAGGTCGGCTCATAGATTTTGCAGATTGAATACTCATTTTTTTTGAATGTCTGATAAATGTTGCCAGGTGAGCAAGTGAACTTCCATGAAATATAAAGATGTATATTTAAAATTTTTTCGTTTGCAATGAAAATGCAAGATAGAACACAGTGTTTTTAGGTTTCTCAGTTCTTTCTAAATAATGGCTAGTGACCTATTATTACAAGGGGTGTGAAAACATAGCTTTATGATTTTTAAGTGATGACTTGAGCAGGAGACTAGGTTTTCACTATTAGCAAGCATTCTGTGAAATTTCGTGGAATGTGCCTCAAAACGTAAATGTGTTTTCTGTTGTATTAAGCAAAAACAAATGACTGACTTTCAAGTGGTCTATTTTAAAAATTAGTGTTTTGCAATCAAGATAAGAATAATTAAATAGGCAAAATATGTATTCTGAGGAGATGGATATTATTTTCACTGATTTTTATTTTTAAAAATTGTCAATGATTTTTGGCAATAAAAAATTACTTTGGGAGGAAAACTCGATTTTTTGTAACAGTGTGACACACGTGACAAAAAAAAAGTAAATTAGTGCTTCCTATTAGAATTATTAATGTGAAGCATTTTTATATGCCATATACGTGGGGAAATATATCTATTATGGATAAATTAAGATCAACTTGTACAATATAAGAGTTGTTTTCTTCCCTAGAGATTTATTTTTAATTTAGAAAATGCTTCAAAATCATGAAAAGGGTTTGGAAAACAGGTATAGGAGAATTATGCATTAAATAAACTCACCTGTTATTTTCTCTCGTTCTCAAGACAGGTTCAGCAACATATTGGCTCATTAATTTAACAAAACAAACAAGTGCTCACATTGCTTTGTATGTATAATGCACATGTTAATAAATGCTACAATTCTCCATTCCCCCCAATGCTGTTTTTTTAAGCTTGTATTTAAGTACCTATTTCAGTAGAGTAGCTAAGATGAATCTGGGTAGGATGCCTGTTAGGTTATATCAATTAAGTTGGTCAATATTTAATGTTTCAGAATTATGATATTTTTTAGAAGGGAAGTTAGTGAAACTTTCTTCTCTTGGTCCAGTGAAGTGCGCGACTGTCTTGAATCCTCTGTGCCAAGGTGTGGTAATAGAGACCAAAAACTTACTATGTTCACATCCATTCAATAATGTTCACTGCATATTAAATGCTATGCATCGACTTTAAATACGTTTTCTCCCGTGGTATAATTTTTATTCCAATTAAGCCCTTTGTCTTTTCTGCGGTAGGAACGTATCTTTCAGTGATTTATGAATTGCAACAGGAATTGATGTATTTATTTGTTTATTCTAACTATCCACAGAGGCATAGTAGAAATATATTTAAGACCTGTAATGTTTTGAGTGTTTGAGCAGTTGTATTTTTTTTGTTTATTGGTTTTGGTTTTTTTTTTTTTTTTTTTGTAAATGCTATTGAGTTTTTCATTTTTGTAACTAATAAATTCTACAGTTTTGTTTAATTCAGAACACATCAAAGATTCTATATTTATAGTTTGATGTTACACAGTTTGTAGGAATTACTGTATAGTAACTTAATCATTATATTTGTAGTGACATGGAAAAATAGGTTTTTTGGGATGCCAACAAAGTTGGATAAATACTAAATTTCTTATTTTAACTAAGATTTCATTTTATTATATTAAATATCATGTTTGTAATTATGAGTGGTGTTTTATTTCATTTGAATATCTGCACAGGTTTTGAATTTGACTCCTGGGTAGGTGGTTTGAATATTTTGTTTGTTATCAAATGTTGGTAACACGTAATAACAAATACTGATTTCTAAGTTTATGTGGTCAAAGTATTAGTCATTTTTCCTCACGCACATGGTACACACTTCAGTGTTAAATTTCATTACAGAGTGTTGCATGAAATTGTATGTGCTAATTCAGTTGTTTGATTTTCCCCTCATTTTTGATACATTTTAATTCCCCCTGCCCAACATATTATCATTCCGTAGACTACTGTCACGAGTATGTCATATGTTTTCTGTGGCATCTCACACTGCTCACTTTTTTATCCATAGTACCATATGAGTTCCCCCTTTTCAGGTTTACACTGCATATTTTAAGCTGCTGATAGTGTAAGTACATTGCAAGGTAAAGTGACATTTAGCTTTTTGAGCTAGTGTCGTTTTTAGCATGAGAGCAGGAGTGTGTGTGTGTGTGTGTGTGTGTGTTTTCTTTTTCCTCTGCCCTAAATCTTCCCGTATTTCCCATTAAAACAAAGAAATTCAACAAACAAGCAAACAAAGAAATACAGAGATTTGGCTACAGCAGCAATTGAAATGCATCAAAAAGTGGCTACTACAATACAGTTTTATTAATGAATGATCTACATTGGTTCCAGCTGTGTCCATGTGATTAGGCCTTCACCAGGCAGCAATGGGTATTTCCCTATTGCTTTTATTTGATTTCCAAGAATGTGTCATCTGTTACATCAGCCCCTGCCAATATGCCCCCTGTAAAAGTGTTTTGTTTTCTTTTTCCTTCCAAATTTCTGAAGCATAAGTTGAATACCCACACATATCCCTGCCGAAATATTGTTTCTAGTGAATAGTGGCCTAGGTTTCTATGCCTGGTGTTGCATACCAAAATTCCAGAATATAAATTAAAGTAAATGTTTATTAAGTTTATCAGTAAATTCTCAGAAGTGCGGTTGCCTGGTAATGCTAAAGATAGACTATTTTCGCTTTTACGTTTCCATCTTAATATTTTATTACAGTGGTATAATGTGTTATAGAGGTGGACAAGCTTGCAGATTGAAATGGGGATCGTCCAGATTGTTCCCTTCCCTGGACCATATGGTATAGTTCTAAAAGCCTTTTGTACGCTGTCTGTTCAGTTTATTGTAAACTCAATCTTTAGTGCACCTAAAAAGATAACCAAATAAAAATGGGCCCGAGGAAAAGGACTTCATATCATGTAAGGGCCCCAGAAATGCTTGTTTTAAAGGAGATAACTGCAGATGAAATTGAAGTTGAGATGATATAAACAAAGGAGGCTTGTCATTCTCTGAATATGCTTTGAGTTCACATGGATTGTACAAGATTGCCTTTGAATGCTGGTTTTTAAATGAAGGAATTCGTGTTATCTGACTATACTTATTATCCTCATTTATCTCATTCTTGTAGTCCCCATGAAGAAGGGAATGTTGCTCTTATCTGTTTTACAGAGGAAGCTTCTACCTAGGAGTAATGCAAAAAAATATATAAACCCCAGGTTTTCTGAATATATAGGTTTTTCTTTTGACTGATTTCAGTGAGAATTTAGGGATAGAATTTTCAGTAATTTCACCCTTTTAACCATTACCCCTACTCAGAGATTATTGAAAAGTTTCTCATTCCTTTTCATCCCCCCACCAGTCCCCCTCCCCACTTGACCTATTATGGTTCCATAATTCTATTTTAGGAAAATGGGATAAGAGATTGCTTATCCCATATGCTAAGACTCTTTAAAAGCTGGGAGTGAGATGATTTCTCCTGACTCACACTCCCCTTCCCTCCAAAGTAAGCTACTGTTAGAGAAGAGCATTAGACATTACCCATTGCTTTTTGGCACAAGAGATTTGAAGCTGAAATTCTACCAAATGAGGGAGGAGAAAAAGGAGAGCCTGTGAAGAGCATGATTCTTTACTCTATCATTACCCTGAACCACTGAAAGGGTAACTGAGAGGAACTCAAATGTTATTGGAATGTGTAATTTCCTTTTGAATGGCCGCAGTGAAATATAGTTTAACAAAAAGGGCAGAAAAAGTATATGTGGCTTATGGAGCTGATGGTGATTGAAATTAATGAATCTTTCTAGCTATCTGTGATTGAAATTATTCCAAGAATGATACACATTCAAAATCTGTCCAACAGAAACCTTACAGAGGGAATTACCTTAAGGAGCTTACTAGACATTAAGTGGAATAGCACAATAATTTAATAATACTGATGGTAAACTGGATACAACATATTTTTGGGATATAGATTTTTTCAATTTTGAAAAAAAATTAAAAACAATAACTGATTTCAAGTTACAGAGGAAGTTTTTCCTATTTAAAAAATATTGTTATCTTGTGGTCTTTCGTTTAATCAGAAGCTGCTTTCTAAAGTGCTCACACAATTGAAAACATAGTTTATACTTTGAAATAAGCTAGGTTCCTCTTTCCTTCTCTCTCCCTGTCTCTTTCTTTATTCCTTTCTTCCTAACCTTTGGCTATTTGTTTGTGTGTGTATGTTGTGTACGTGAGTGATACATACCACACTATAAAAAATGTTATTTTACGGGTTTGAGGATCAGTTAGGAAGAGAAATAAAAAACCTGTAATGACTATGCAACAAATGGATTCATGTGGAGGAATTAGGCCATGCTTATCTGAGTAATATACACTACTGAAGATTGTAGAAATGCAAATTTAAAATTGTTTTTATTTCTTTTAGCTAGGAAGAACTAGATCATAGCCTTAATTGAATTAGATAGTCTAACTCAAATAACTCCTCTTTGCTGCAGCTTCCTTTTAGTGGTAAAAATGCCTCTGGCTCCAGGTATTAGAAGATCTTAACTGAATGTGACTGAAATGAGGAAGAGTTTTATTGGTCTCGTGTCATAAGAAGTCTGGAGGCAGTTAGTTCACAGATAACTGATGCCATTGGGGACCCAGGTAACATCTCCTCCCTCATCCTTAGCATGTAATTTTTGCCTTTTATTTCACAGATGACTTATACCCCGAGAAATTGTGCTTACCTTCAAGCAGGAGGAGAAGTGAAGGATGCTCAGAAGCACTTTCCTCTCTCTCTCTCTCTCTCTCTCTCTCTCTCTCTCTCTCCCCTTCTCTTTTTTTGGAAAGGATTGTCTGCTCACTGGAGATGTCTCCTGGGCCGAAAGTGTGTCACGTAAACTACCTCTAGCATGAGAGAAAAAGTATTACAGCCATTTTGTTTCTATTTTGGAGGAAGGGAGGGAGAAGAAGAATCGGAGTGCATATCAAGTGGGCTGTCCCAAAGTTATGTGCCATAGTTCTCAATTCTTTTGTATAAATTAGTTGCTTGAACCTTTGAACTTTCTGGGTACTTGGTGTATATAGTAGTTTGTTGCTGGTTCCCTTTGGACATCAAGTACATATGTTTTGGTTTTGTAATGTTATTTCTGTGTCAGACGACAGGAACTATAATTGGGTCGTCTTGGTGTCTTTACTTTTAGCACAGTGCCTGCATAAGGACCCTCAGTTAACCCGTGGTGAATAAATGAATGGATGAATATTAAGAAATATATTTGTACTATTATTGGTGTAAATCATTTATGCATATAAAGGATACAGTAGTATTTTTAACTTGTAAAAGGTTATGGACTCCTCTTTTAATTTTTTAAATTTAAATTCAATTTAGTTAACATAGAGTGTATTATTAGTTTCAGGGGTAGAGTTTAGTGATTTGTCAGTTGCCTATAACACTCACTGCTCATTACATAATCTGTCTACTTAATGTTGATCACTCAGTTACCCCATCCCCCCACTCACCTCCTCTCCAGCAACCCTCTGTTTCTTCCTAGAGTTAAGAGTCTCTTATGGTTTGTTTCTCTTTCTGTTTTCATCCTATTTTTCCTTCCCTTCTACTATGTTCATCTGTTTTGTTTCTTAAATTCTGCATATGACATTTGTCTTTCTCTGAATGACTTACTTTGCTTAGTGTAATATGCTCTATTTCTGTCTACATCATTGCAAATGACAAGATTTCATTCTTTTTGATGGCTGAGTAATATTCCATTGAATATATATACCACAGCTTCTTTATCCATTCATCTGTTGAAGGACATCTGGGCTCTTTCCATATTTTGGCTATCGTGGACATTGCTGCTATAAACATTGCGGTACAGACGCCCCTTTGAATCACTGTTTTTATCCTTTGGATAAATACCTAATAGTGCAGTTGCTGGGTCTGGACTACATTTTACTGACTTACTTGTTTTTGCTAAGGGAACATCAAATTGTCAAAGTTGTTTTGAGTGGAAGATATTCAGGTACAAAATTATAGGAAAATCCTCAAAATGACTTAGTACTAGTGCTTTTGTTGGAGTGCATTACTCCATGAGTAAATATAAATATAATTTATTTTTAACTTTTTGCATAGACTATTGTTTAAATAAGGCTGTCTTGCAATTGTGATATATTAAGATCTGGTTTTTGAAGAAACAGTTTGAACTTATTAACATGGCAATCGGGTAATTTGATAATTTATATTATAGATCTTAATTTGCAAGAAGGAATTATTAGATCCTTGGTAGCCTTATAGCCAAGAGCACACCGTATCATATTTTATCGCAGATGACATTTGGGGTATTTCTCTTAATTCTTAGAGTGACAGCTTCCTGTTTTTCCAAGACATATGCAAATAGTAACTTACAATAGAAAAACACGTCTACAAGAAACCCTAAGAAGTCACCTTTATATTTGCTTGCTTTGTGAACTATCTTAGAGGAAAGCAGGCTACCTCTTAATTCGAAATCTGCAGAAGAAATGGCTGAGTGTACCTTGATTGTGTGACTCAGTGTCTCACAACTCGTCCAATGCCTAACTTAAATTCCTTTTGTTATATTTCCATTCTGTTTGTGTTATTTTGGCCTCAGAGGACAAAGAAAACAACTATCCACTATTTCCCATACAACATTCCCTATATAGCACCATTTTAATAAATTCCTCCTTTTTTCATTCATGGTGGCAGAGTTGCTGGTACCTTAATTACTAAAACAACCTGTGCATGGATAGAACTTATCTCCAAGCAGGGAATGTATTCAAGTATCTGGAACTTAAATTTTCTATCTGAGCAGTTTATAGTCACTGAAAATAAAGGAAGGCCTTTTAACATTCAGAAGGAGTCCTGGGGAGAGAGTTCCTACATAATCATAATATAGGCAAGATAGTTTCCTAGATTTGGACTCAGAATGGGTATTGATAGTCTGTTTTGGCCTTCAAGCTGCTCTTCTGGTCATACTTGGAGGGAATAATTTATGGGCCAACACTCTGCACTTAAAAAAACATGTTTTACCCTTTTTTCACCTTTGTGTTCTCCACCATCACTATAGTATCTGGTGCATCATAGGAACTACAATTCTGTTAAACGAATTGTTTTAGTTTCCCTTGGTAATGCTTCCTAATATAGGTAGCTTGATGCTTTACATTTCCCCATTCCACTTTAATTTAATTTTATGCTGCCTTATGAGCACTCATAGTTAATTTTTTGTTGTCATTATCTTCTTATTCAGTAATTTCTCTAGTGATTCATAACTTACCTGAATAACTAAAAGCAGTGGTAATGCCTGGAAAATTCACTCGATGATGTTGCTGTAATCTTTAATCCAGGAAATTTTTCCTTCTCTCTCATAAAGTGAAGACTTACTGTAGCCTATTGATGAGAATTCAAGAGTACATTAATTGAGTGCCTATTGTGTATAAGGCCCTCTGCTGGATTATGAATGGATATAAATTATGCACAAACTTTGCTGCCAAGGAAGTGACATCTGGTTGGGCAGACAGACACACTTATATACTATATAACTATAGTATAGGTAGGATTGTGGCAACTGCTCTAAATGGGGTGGAAGCCAAGTTTGGTGGTACCACAGAGCAAGGAATAATTGCTTCTGACTGGCTAAATATGGATGAGCAGTTGACTTAAGCTTTTGTAGATGAGATGGAATTTGAATGCAGTCTTGAAATATATGTAGGAATCTGACAGGTGGTAAAAGTGAAAGGGTTCTGGGAAGAGGAATGCAGTAACAACAGTGTTCGGAGGTGGAAATGTGTATGGAATGTTTTAAAAAACATTGGGTACATGGTGTGTCTGTGAGAGTGACAGGAATTGAGGCTAAATAACTTGGAACCAAATTGTTAGGGGTCTTATTTCTTGTTAAGTATTATTTTCTCTTCTGTAGAAAAATAACCCCACATAGGTATTTGAGTAGAGGAATGGCATAAGGTATCTAAAAGTCTCAGAAGAATGGAGACAAGGTGAAATGTAGTGGCATATAGGGAGGACAGTCAGAAGCGGAGGCCTAATTGAGGTTGGAGATGATGAGGGAGGCTGGGGGCACAAGGTCTGGGAAGGAGGACCTGATATCCAAGGTCCCAGGGAGGTCAGCTAAAAGCCCTGTGGGTTGTTGATTTGGCGAGTTGTGCAGCAGTGTCCTGGCTCCTACATTATAGAGGGCGCTTTCAATTTTGAGCCTTCTTTCCACCTGTGTCAGATTGGAATACTATGGGACATGCCACCTGGCAGATGAGTTATTTCAGCCTGGATTCCAGAAGAAAGTAAAAGGAGAAAGGGATTGGGTGGTTGTTGAGGGAGCCAAGAGTTATCTGCACAGTTCTTCAGCTCCTCCTTATAGTGGGGGGTCTTGGGCCTCTGTACTTTCTTTCTGGCTTATTGGTTCGTTGTCTTCAAGTAGAACTTGCTCCTGGTCCCTTTTTGAGACCCACTCAGATGTTTTATAACATTTATCACTCTGTATTATAATTGCATCCAGCTCTGAGGTAGAAACTATATTTGGGTCATCCTGATATCACAAAACACTTGGCATAACTTTTAAAATGCAACCATTCAATAAATGCTTATTAAATAAAGCAAATTTGTTTAAGCTTTGCAGTCACAGACCTTCTTCCTCTCTGAACATGTCAAGCATGTTCATCTCAGGATCTTGCTGTGCTTGCTGCCTGGAAAGCTTTAGATACAGATCTGTTTAGTTCCCGTCCTCTTCTGGTTTCTGTTCAGATGTCATCTCGTCGGCGAGGTGTTCTTTGACAATCCTATATAAAATACCACCCTTTCCTAGCCCCAGGCCTTGGCAGGACTTATCCTGTATTACCCTGTGCTATTTTTTTTATAGCACCTGCACCCCTTCTGATGGACGTCAACTCGACGATTGTCTTTTTACTCCAATTAGAAAGACATTTCCTGTGATAACAGGAACATTTGTTTTGTCACCTAATTTATCCACAAGCCCCTGGAACAATGTTGGGCACATAGTAGGCACAGTAATATTTGCTAAATGAATGGTAAAGATCAGACTGAAAAGGATAATAATCACGGAAGTGCCAGTTTGTTTACACATTTATGCAAGCACTGGTATTGTTGTTATAACTTTTATAATATCAAATCTTTAGTATTGCTCTCAGAAAAATAAAAACAAATTCTATTTTCTATAGATTGCTCCTGTGAAATCTAATTATGGATTAGTTTTTGTTTTAAAAATATTTGAATGCCAAGCATATCCAGTCAGAAAACACTTTTATTATCCATGCCAGCTTAATTTTTAAGGCAGTGAAATGGAAGACTGTCATTTCAGCAAGCAACTTACTTTCATTTGTGAGAATGGAATATTTTGAATATTCTAATTGATTTTTGAGGATGATTTTCCAGGAAAATCATCCTCATTTCTGTACAATGTACATTTGCCTTTAAGACAGGAAAAAACTAGAAAGAGGCATGGAAATTATTTGCTCAGAAAGGTGAGAACTTAGAGTTGTCCGATAAATGGTTAGGAGGGTGGGTCAGTCAGTTCCAACATAAAAGGTAAATCTTGGAACACTGAAAACTTTAAAGAAGAGCTGGCTTAAAACATTATTTTATATGCATATTTAAGGTTTGTGAAGAGATCCTAGACTGTCATGAGCCCAAGTCTCTATTTTACTGTATTTTACTGCAAATTCACTTGGATATTTTTCCAGAAATCTTAAGTCTGTAATTTGGCTGTAAAAAAGTTGGTTATCAAATCAATATTATTATATGGCTTTTAGTGTCATAAGAATTCCCTTTTGGAAACCTATAAAAACTCATTTTTTCTCACCATAAACTTTATCTGTCACTTTTCTGTAAGGTCAGAGTACTAATGCTGGAGGTGATCTGCTCTGGGACAGAGAGTCAACAAAGTGGCCATAAAGTTAAAAAATGCCACATGGTGCTTTCCTAAGATTAGGATTTCTTTTTCATATCAAGTTCGTGCTAATTTTAAAATATGGAAAGTTATATGTTGATAGGTGTGTTCTTAGTGTCCCTTTAAAAAGAGATGAAATGATAAGCTTGCCCCTAATTGTTGCAGTTAGGTATTTCATGTTTTTGTTAGTACTTCTGTGTTTCCTGGAGGTTAGTTCTTAATCGTCTCTATACTTTTAATGGTAGGTTGTTTTCCCTCTAGGTTTGTAACTTAAATTTTTCCAAGTAGATGGTTTTAAAATGAAATATGATGAAACTGTTGCACTGGAAAACAATTCCAGGAATAATACTTTCTTATCACTTGAAATATTTTTCATGTTTTCATGGTATTTAAATTGTAAAAAGTACTAGGACCTGGAGGTTCCATTTCAAAATATTTCTCTTTTAAGTCTGAGTTGCTATTGGGTTAATATTTATTGAGTATCCATTCACCTATTGGATGAATATAAATCCAATAAATATAGGAAAACTCTGAGTGATTATGAAAGGAGACAGTCTTTTAAAATTAAAAGATTGCATCTGTAGTAGTTGACTATGCAGTCAGTCCCTCCTTTTAACATGTGTAGCACATATGGATGATTACACAATTACAGGTTTCTACTTTTTTAATACAGACACTTTGGAGATTAAATGTGAAACTAGAAGTTCTTTTCAATTTTATTCACCTTAATTAAATATTTCCCCTTATTTCAAGACCTGTATCTAATTATTCAGGGCACAAATTAATTTTGACATTTTACTTGAACTTTAAAACTGAGTTTGCACAATAAATGTTCCTATTCAAAACTCTAAGTACTAAAATAGTATTTTAGTTTCTAACACACTCTGTCAAAAGTGCCAGCTCTAGATTCCTTATGGATAATAAAATCTTGATCTGTTTACAATTATTTAATAATTCACGTACTTTAAAAAATTAACCGGGTATTACTTTTATTTCATGCGTTAGACAAGCAGTATTTGCAAAACCGAATTATAGTGTTTGTGAATAGCTCTAGCCCCATTAGTTTAACCCTTACTGATTAGTTTTTTAAGTTTCTTTATAACAATAGTAGTTAGAATAATTTGAAAACCCCCAGCAAGCTTCTGGAGGGGAGTAAGCCTTCAGTAATTGGGAAGTAGTTTGTTATTTCAAACAATTTGGCATTCTCCCTAAAGTTAGGAAAATTTTGTAGTTTCTTTTAAGTGCAAGTTGAAACATTCGGTGAAGTTAACTTGAATAATAAAATGAAACCTGAAGAGAAAACCAAAATCACCTACAGTTGTACCATAAATGATTATTTATGCCTACCTGTGTGCATGTGCGTTCTCTCTCACGTTTCTATACTCATTTCATCATATGTTTTTACGTATTCATAGCATGCAGTCATGCAAGGGTGGAAACATTTTCCCATGCCAACAAATGTTCTTGTTACGATTTTTTTTTAAAATTTATTTATTCATGAGAGACACAGAGAGAGAGAGAGCACAGGCAGAGGGAGAAGCAGGCTCCATGCAGGGAGCCCGATGCGGGACTCGATCCTGGGTCTCCAGGATAACACCCCGGGCCTAAGGCAGTGCTAAACCGCTGAGCCACCCAGGCTGCCCTCTTGTTACGATTTTTGATCATTGATCATTTAACTATGAAATTCCTAGTTGTTGGACATTTTGGTAGCTTTCAATTTGGGGCAAGGACTTCAGTAAAGATCCTTGATAATTTCCGTGGTTAATTCTTAGAAGTAGAATTATTGCATCCAAAGATAGGCACAGTTTTTTGGGCTTTTTGTATTACATTCAAGTGTGATAGGACATTTTGATACCTCAAAGCAAATCCAGCCTCGTACATTGGTAGAGTTGATGGCAGCCTTCAGGGCTTGAGAAAGATCCTTTTAATTCACAAACTATTCTCATCCCTTCTGCAGATGGCTGAAATTTTGCCATCACCTGTTGCTCCTTTGTATCATGCAAGTACTCCTCGGAGAGGTGACATTGTGCCTGGCAAGGATTTACTCTGTGCAATGTGCAGTTTATCTGGTATTTTCAATCTAGTCCTTGCAAGTTAAGTTCGGAGGTAAGGCGGGGGCAAGGGACATTAGAACAATGGACAAGAGTAATGAAGGGGGAATAAGTATTTCTTTACTTCAGTTCTGCTAAGATCATTTGAGCAACTGTTATATGGAATGCAAGATATTATGTACCTAGTTTTATGAGTTTAAGTTATAATCTCTCTCTACAGTGATTGAGGCTGTTTGTTAACTGTGAATGCTAATTAATCCAGTAGAGAGACTTAACGGTCCCAGATATGGTGCATATACATGCTGGATAGAGATGCAAGGGGGAATTAATTAACTCCTAAGCAACCTTACTCTGTTTGAACACACTGTTTGCAAAGTGTGAAATTACTTCCTTAAGAGATGATGAGGATGCAGAGTATGGCTTTGGGTAGTTTGTAGAGAATATTCTGTACTGTAGGGTCCCTGCTTCATTAGACAAAATATTTATATCATTGGAATGTCTCCTTGAAAAACCAGGTGATAAAGAGATAATAGTGACAGACAAGGCCACTAAGTAGATAAAAGTCATAGTGCTTGCTCCAATCAGGAAACTTTGAGCTATTGCTACTTATCTTTTATTCAGTGGAAACTTGTGTGTCAGATGATATGGGCAAGCCTGTGCTTCCTCTGTAGAAACTATGGAGAATAGTAGACCTTCTAGAAATAATACACTGTTGCCTGTGTATGCCTTTTCTTTACTCAACTATCTCAATCCTAAATATCTTCAGGATTTAAAAATTCCAGTCTATTATTATCAGACTGACTCTTTTTCTTATAATAGTGGGTAGCTAATAATATGCCCCTTGTGATATTTAAAAATAGTGATACAGCTCTCATTACCACATCTCTTAGCCCCAGACTTACTCAGCCCTGGTCTAAACTGGGTTTCTGGGCTTTTTAAAATTTATCACTAATGATCTCTAGAATCCATCCAGTTTTTCTAGTGTTGGCTTCTTGAACCATCAGTAAAATGTCTTAGGCCACTGGCAAATCAAAAGATCCTTGAAAAATACATGGCAGCTAGAAAAAGACTGCTGCAATGCATAAATAGAAGAAAATATACTTTTAACTAATTTTACTTCTAATGAATAAATTTCTATAATTTGGTGGAACTTTGGAGATGAGAAAAGTGTCACCAAACATTTTAATTGATACGTCTTTAAGGCATGGTTTTACTGATGTGGATCTTTAAGGACAAATTCTAATACTGGCTTTCCCTCACACTTCCTAACACCATTTAAGTGAATCTGTCATTGCAGGGTGACTTCTGCTAATATAAAGGGAGTATTAAAAATATTAAGGGTGTCTAACATCGGTTCTTTTAAAGATATCTATTTCTAGCCCTCAGCCCTCCAGAAATTTCTCTTTCTTCTCCCAAGTGTATACCTGATACTCTTATGCCCCCTGAGCTGTTAAGATTTTGTATTTCTTGAAAGTTGATTTCCCTCACTGATAAATAGATTGAGTTGTGAGATTATGTCCTTTTCAGTTTTCAGTGGAAGTGAGTAAATCCAGAACTTTATACTTGGTGACATTTATTTCAACCCATCAAGGGAATACCACCCATGTTTGCTTGGGTTGCAGCACTTCAAATAGGACGTGGAGAATGTTTGTGTGTTAGAGTCACCCTGCTATTTCTGTTTCAAAATTAACTGAAAATGTGATATGTGCCTCCCACTTGGAGAGGGAAACTTCTCAACAATTTTTTATTTAGTTAAGATGGATTAAGTTCTTAAGAGATGTTAGAGCGAGACTCACTAGCGCCAGTATAGTTAAGAATCTGTTAGTCATTTTATTTTAAACTCATTTGGTGTGTATATTTATAATTATCTTGCATAATCCAAGTCTGAGTTAAAATTTGGCATGGAAGCCAATGTAGGGTAGCAAGATAGTGCTTCTGACCAAGAAAAATATGCCTGTCTAATGATTAAACCGGTTGAATCCTTCCAGGTCACAGACTTGACTGTCCTTGTGTTAAATATTCTTGTAGAGTCTGGAAAGGCTACAGAAGATAGTTAGTTGCCTGTGGCTTCTAAACCCCTCAGTAGGGCTGCTGGCAGAACTATTTTCCTTAGAAGGAGGTACGACAATTTGAATACAATAAGATGCCACCTGTTATATTTTAGGTGGTGATAGAATTTGTGCATCCAGTTCTCTCCATTAGAGTAAGTAGTAATTAGTGGTAGGAAGGGGTGATTATTTGTGGTTGATAATAATAAAGGTCTTGGACAAGTTCAAGAAATTGTCAAGGCCATTGCCGAAGAGTTTTTTGGTTTATTGAATCAACAGAGTGTTGAACACTTTCTGTTTGCTAAGGGCTAAGGGTATAGTGGAAAGCAAGCAGACCTGGTCATTGTCCTTTGGGAACTTAATATCCAGTAGAGGATACGGATATTATATAGTCACTCATATAAATATAGCCTACAAGTGGTAAGTAGAAAGAAGTACTGCAGATTATTATATCAGGGAGACTCAGACTTTGTTTGATGGTGGCAGGACTGGATTACGAGATAGACAGCCTATCTCTGGCTGACCTCTTGCCTCCTACTTCAAACATTCTTGCCAAATGAATCTTGGTTATTGTCTTTCTCCCGTCTTAGTCATTAAGGCCTATTGCGCTATGGGAAAGGTGTTAGTCTAGAGCTGAGGGGTGAAGGGTGAGAGCTGTGGGTTCAGGGAAAGGATGATTATGCAGAACTCTGGAAGGAATTACAAGAGATTAGAACAAAAGTTTTGAGTTTTATCACCCTAACTATATTCTGTATAACTATATTGTGTGGTTTATGCCACTGATGTCCTGGATTGACAAACTATTAGGAGTTATATAATTAGATATGATATGTGATACATATATTTATCATTTATACCGACATTTATATTTCACATGCATATAAATATATACTGCACTATATATAACTTACATATTAATAATTAGTAAACATTGATATTTAATCCAAAAGCTCCAAAGACTAGAAAATGGACACGTCTTTTACTTATATCCTACCAGATACCTGCAATAAAGTATAATGGAAAGATACATGAATGTAAGGTCAGAAGATCTGGGTTTAAGCCCTTGTTCTGTCATTTACTCTGTGATGCTCAAATTCTCTATTTCTTCCTCTATGAAAGAAAAGTGGTTGGTCAGTGGCTCCTGCATTCCTTCCACCAATGATTCTGTGATACACCTGGGCTTTTCTACCTAGGTATCCATATCTGAATGGATCAGATAATCCAGTTTTCTCCCACTGGACTGATTTGCAGCCCATTTCAGGAAGGTAGAAGCCTTGGAGAAATGCCATCTTGAGAAAGCAAATACATTATTCATCTTGTCAAATTTTTATAAAATGAATAATTGTTGGCAGAAAGTATTTAAAAATGCCTTTTCTTCTTCCCCATTAAATAAAAGGATAATTACTAAATGTGAAATGGGATCTCCAGATTTATGGTGAGGGAATTGGCTTCTCATCCGACTTCCACTGCTAGTATTAAACTAGGATGATGATAGATCAAGCAGATTAAAAAATTGCAGGTGATTTTCAAAATTCATGGATCTCACAGATATTCATTTTCTTAGGCTGTGAAACTTGCTTTGGCCCAGATTGCAATTGCTGATTGGTGGTGTTTCTACCATTTCTTTTTATCATTATTACTTCTATTAGTAGGTTAAGATAAACTCATATCGACATAAAAAAAATCTAGTAAAGTCTCATTTCTGTGAACAGTAAGAAAAGAGAATCAGTCTTTGAAAGAGAATATAGTAAAATGTGTTTAAATATACCAGCTGCTTGATTTAGTTTAGATTTTGGGAGTAATGGGAAATCATTTGTAGTGGTACAGTGCTGCCTGATGCTCGGGACCTGTTGGCAGTGAGAGCGATGTTACTTGAAAGGCAGCATCAAGTTACCATTTCCTCCTGATTTTTGGTGGAACTCTGCAAAAACTTAGTGACATCCACAATGTGCTGGATCCTGGGAAGCTCCCAGGAAAAGACTGGCACCGTCCCTGTCCTGCAGATTTTCAAAGGCTCAGAGGGAAACAGGCCATGGAAAGAGAGTGAAACAAGAACTGAGAGTGTACAGAGCAGAAGGGGAGTCCTTTTTAAGAGAAGTTCAGGGAAAGGCTTTATAAATTGGTGATTCATGAGCAGAAATTTTAAGGAAAGTTCATGAGGTGAACATTAAGAGGCTGAAGGAAAAGAAGAGATAAAGGTGTGGAATCCCAGAAGTGGAACTGCGTGAGTGTAAGCGCTCGATATCCCCACAAGGCAGAGTCTGGGCAAGTGAGGAAAGAGAAATCACAGGGGAGAAGGAGAAGCAAGGCCATGGCGAAGAGGAAGGAAGGGCCAGAGAAGCCAGGTCTTAACAACCGTGTGTAGGGGCTTTGGGCTGTACCCACAGGTGATGGAGACCTTGAAGGTTTTTGAGCATGTCACCTCATGGTCAGATTTGCATTTTGGAAATTTCTTGTGGCTGGATTATGGCAAATGGTATGATGGGAACCAGATCGTGTGGCAGCATGGGGACCTAGTGAAAAGGGTAATGCAGTGGTCCAAATGAGTGATGAGATGGTTTTCTGGTGTAAAATTTTCTATTGATTCATAAATATACTGCTACATTTTAAAATGTCAGCAAATTGAAGATACTTTTAGCATTCAGTAGAACTGATTCATTGCTACTTTTATAGTTTGAAATTATTCATGAAATTAATAGCAATGAAAAATGCTATTAATTTTAAATGAAAGAGGACGATTATTTTATTTGTCAGTGAAATTAAACCAGTAAACTTCTCACAAAAAATTTCGTAGTTACAATTTTGCTATATAATGTGGAATATAATAGCTTCACAAAAATGTAAGGCAATGAATTTGTAGTGTATACACATCTATTTACTTGGGGAAATTATGCATATTTGATAACAAGTGAATGATGTCATAGTGTCAGTGCCTATAAGTATTTGTTCAATTTGCATTTGATACAGTTATAACCAAGACTTTATATTAATTTAAGTCATGGAATAAGTGACTGATAGTTCTAAACAGAAAGTTAAGTCCAAAGTTGAGAAAGAATGAAATATTTGTTAGGGAAAATTAAATAGCAATGTATACCTATAAGATTATGATTTTTTCAAGAGCTTGTATAAAAGGTCGTAGGAAATCATATAATTGGAAAAGCACAATTGAAAATTACTTTAAACTGTGTCACAAACAGGATGGCATATAAGTCTTCTTACCAAATCTTGGTTTGGGTACACAAAACCTTAGTTCTTCATTACCGCAACAGGAAACTAAAGTCAGAGCTGAAGAAATGAGAACACCCATAGCACTGTGAGGGCAATAAAATATTACAGAGCTACATTTCATTCAGTATGAACCCAAGATTTTTATTTTTAGTGTTGCTATTTAATTACACACAGTAGTACATAAGTTATCATAAATGTTAGGCTGTATGTCCACAGTCAGATAATGTAGGAATGATCAGTTTGCATTATGCATTGTCTTTAATTCACACTAATGCTCAGGAATCTGATTCATTCCTTACTGTTTGCCAAACTTTCTTTAATTATGTAGAATATTGTCGGTGCCTGTAGTTTTAGGATTGGAAGGTTTGTACAGTGCATTTGATACCACATTGTATTTTAGTACTCAGAGATTACATTGAAGCTTTAGGGGTTAGGATGAATTTTCTATGCCTCTTTTTATAAAAAGTTTTTTAAAAAATAACTTTTTGGTAGGATCTGCTTATCTCTCTGTCTCCCACCCTCTGACCCCCATATGATACTTGATTATAATGTGATACTTTGAGGACACTTTATTTTATTTTTTAGTAAAAATATATTTTTACTATATATTCACTCTTATTAGGTTCTGTTAGGGGAATTGATGGGCACATGTTTCAAAGCTGAAATCTTTTTATGCTTATTTTTTACTATTTAATGAGATTTCAGGTATATTTTAACAACCGGGGTTTCCCTGATGAATCATTAAAATAAGTGAGTGGGTTGGAAGGTAATACTAACTTTTCTCAGTACTGCCCTGTTTTACCCTACTGGGTTATTGGTTGCCTTTAAAATAGAACCTGGTGTGTTGGAGTTGGTGGGTGGAGGTGCAGAAGAGAAGGGGTCAGTAAGAAAATACCAGGTAAACCTCTGATGACCTATTGGGAAGTCCTACTCAAATTTTATTTTCCCCAACTTAGAGCATTTAGTGTCTAAAAGTTCATTGTGTTTTGCTCTGCCAAGCTTAACTTTTTAAATATTGTGTATAGGCAAATAGAAAATATATTTTCAGCTATTGATTGAAGTATAAGGTATCAAGCCATGTGTGGATTAGCCTGTGGAATCAATTTCTCATGTGTGTGGGATTAAAACCGTTAAAACCATCATCACTGAAACCATACCTTCCTACAGCTAATAGCAGTAAGGTGTCTGTGGAATATATTAACACAACAATTCCTCTGATTTAAAATTATTACTTGGTATTTGGTTGGAAAATTATTTGAATATTATAAGTAACTGAATTGACATCATATATGAGGGCTAATTACACATTTCTAATGTGACTAGGTTTAGTTTAAAAAAAATCCACATGATGTATTTATACTTAGCATATTTTTTCCAATAAATCAATGGCATATTGCAAAATTCATTCTCTATACTTTCAAAAACAAAACAAAACAAAACAAAAAAACTGCACAAACCTACAACAGCAGTTCTCTTAGAGGAGGTACAGCAAAATGTAGTTCACCTTGAAAATGGCTCAGGGAATAAAGAAATTGGGTCAAGCTTAAAATAAATTCAGGTACAGTGACAAAAAGTTTTAATAAAAATTAAAAATATTCACAGCTTTGGTTTCAGGCTACTTTTGTTCTTAGTGATCTTATCAATGCATTATTAGCTTTTAATTGAGATGACACTAATGGCACTTTCTCATTTTGGTCAAAATGTTTATGGGAAACATCTTTGTGATTTTTCACTTTGTATCCTGTTTTAATTAGTAAATATAAAGTTTTGGAAAAGCAGACAATTCTTAGATCATTTGACCTGTGGGGATCTTAAGTAAAATTTGAACTGGTTTAAAATTCCTATGTCATAGCTATCACTTTGACTCATTTATATTGCCAATTTAATGTTTAGCGTTTAACCATGTATCGTTAAATCATAGTATTGATAATGAATTAAACTTTCATAAAACTTTAATAGTATAGTAGATTCTCATTCATCTGGTGTCACTGGGGAATAAAATATGCTGAAGAAATGAGTTTTTTTTTTTTTAACCGAAGCTTACTGGGTTAAGCAGAAAAACTTAAAAGTTGATAAAAATTTATCTGACACACTTTGTATGCTCTTTTTGGAAGGAAGAATGGATTGGCCATTAACTTTTTTTTTTTTTAACTTTTTCCTAACATCATGAAATATTAACATTCTAGTGTCAAGTAGAAAGGACATGGGCTTTTTGATTAGTATTTGTTCCCTCACATAAAAAAGGTTTTTTGTCGTTTTTTTCTTTTGAAATAAATGTGACACCCCTAATTGATATACTTTCTCAGTTTTTGCGGGGGTGCATGTGCTAATGCTTTAACAGATTGATTAACTCAGGCACCTATGTAAGACCTTTGGCTGTGTATAGGATCACCTATCCTCGGTTGGCAAACACCTGGCCACAGCCTTGGGCTGTAAAGGACACCCTCTCCTTGCTGAGGAGTAAGCATTTTCAGTGTTCAGGACTGCTGCTCCCAAGGATTCACTCCCTGGTAGCCATTGGTAGTGGTCCATGATGTCTCCATTCACCCGTGCTTGTGAGCATCTGTGGTGTCTGGGTGACCACCTGCAGTTTTTTGGGATTATTGCTAAAATGAGCAAATAGTGCATTCCCTTTAAGTTTTAACAAATTCCAGCATAACAGCAAAAATTCTCTTTAATAAAATGTTTTTTTTTTTTTTAACCTTATGCTTGTTGGTTTTGAGCGGTGTTTTCTAAAACAAAACTCAAGCACAGTAAGAGTATTGGCACTCTTCTTTAATGTGCTATAATGGCATTTGGTTTGAATCTTATATTTAAAAATCAGCTTCCTCTCTTTTGCTTGTACCTAATGGGAATGGTCTTTCTTCCAGGTTGTGCTTTTAAGAAGACTATAGGGAAGAACGATTTTCTTCTTGCCACAAAAGTTGCAATAGAAGTAAGTAGGGGAACTGCCAGGATATGTCTGTCTCCACAAAACAAGCAGAACAAATTTCCATGAATCAAAGCCACTAAGTATAGTTTTCAGAGATGGTAAGACATAGTTACTCTCCCTAGAAAAATACCCCAAATGCAGGCACACCCATTGGCCACTAGAAAAATGCTCGAGTAAACGCTACTTCAAACCTGTACATTTCACTCTTCTTACTGAGCTATTAAAGGGGTGGAAATCTACTATAGCTATAATCTTTTTTTCCCCTTTTCTATTTTTCGACCTCCCACATGCTTGGTGTTCAGTTCTGCTTACTGAATGTCTTGAATCGACAACAGCACCTACACCTACTGCCTCCACATTGGCTTATGGTTTACAGATAACTAATGATTCAGACCCATAAGAAGAAACATCTGTAAATATATGACATTATATGTGTTCTAGATTAATCATGAAAAAGGGCAAAGGGATGAGGAATCAGGAAATTTTTTTCCCCTTCTAATATTGATGTTGCCTTCTTTGAGGTTATATGAATGAAATATTCTTTAGAGTGGTTTAGATCACATTCTCAGGTCATTTTTACAACAACCTTTTAAGGATATATAGGGCATATATACCCTATCATGATTAGATCAGAGGAAATAAACCAAGATAGAGATAAAAGAGATAACTGTGATGTGATCTTGTAAGCAAACTAATGTCAACTGCTTTTAGTCTGTCTCAAAACCTTTGATATAATTTTTAAAATTGCCTTATATTAGTCTCTCAGTTGACTTTCTAGAAGTTTCCATTATTTGAGGGATTAAAGGCTAATTTTTTTGTTGTTGTTGTTAAATTTGTCTTACTGAAAAGCGTTTATTAGAGGTGGTCTCCAACTGCCCTGAGAAAAGTCAAGACTGCATAGTCAGTCCCTGAGCTTACTTCTTCTCAGATACTTAGGGGGTTCTCAAATTCTTATTTGGGATACAAGCTGCTGATGAGGAATGAATGGCACCCACTGCACTTCAAATGCATGTGTGTATCCACTTTTACCACCTATCCTTAGTTGAGAGGGGGCCGTGATTGAAAATTACTGATTTTAAAATGAAGGAAGATTTGAAGATATTCTTTCCCCCTTAAGTAAAGTGATTTATACTAAATATGGGAGAGACAAATATCTTATTACTGTTTATAAGTTATTATCCTCAATCTTATCTTCACAATATACCTCTGACATTAGTATTGTTATCCCCATTTTAGAGAAGACAAAACTGAGTCCTACAAAGTTAGGTGACTTGGTCAAGGTCACACAGCTAGGAAATGACATTGCTGAGCTTCAGACTTGTATTTCCCTGATCCCAGAGTTCATGTTTTTTCCACCTAAGGAACACTGCTTCTTATTTTACAGATAAGTGAAATGTGTACTTGTATATTCTCCAAAAATACTCATCGGAAGATTCAGACATCAAGAACTAAGTTTTTTTCATTCCAGTTGTATCTTTGAGAACCATTTGACACTTTCTCCTCTGAAATGAGATTTAAGTAGGCATTGCTTTGAACAGATGAAGTACAGTTTTATTGGTGAAAAACATCATTGAGCGGCACCTGCATGGCTCAGTTGTTTAACTGTCCAACTCTTGGTTTCAGCTCAGGTCATGATCTCAGGGTCATGAGATCGAGCTCGGCCTCGGGCTCTGTGCTCAGTGTGAGTCTGCTTGAGATTCTTTGCCTCTCCCTCTCCACCTGCCCCTCCCCTTGCTCCAGCACTCTCTCTCTCTCAAATAAATAAATAAATATATATTTTAAAAAAGCATCATGGAGTTGTCGAGACTAATAATTTTATGGAACAACATTATTAAGAAAAGCGGTATGCTGTGTAATGAGTGGTGTTTACTTAAGTCATAAAGGAAAATTCAAACATCTGGAGTATTTTTTAAACAATGTAGTATTTATGTATGGAGTGATGTTTCTTCCTTACTTCTTCCAGGAAATAGCTTATAATTTTAAATGTATATGGATTTTTTTTACATTCTCACATATATTTTTATTTCACGGGGCACATTAACAAAAGTCATATTATTAAACCAAAAAGTTGCTTGATAGCTGACTCACTGGGATGAAAATTTTACCATGTCTTTAATAACAACATTACTTTATCTCTCTTTTTTATTTTTAAAAATATTTTATTTATTCATGAGAGAGACAGAGAGGCAGAGACACAGGCAGAGGGAGAAGCAGGCTCCATTCAGGGAGCCTGACGTGGGACTCGATCCTGGGTCTCCAGGATCAGGCCCTGGGCCGAAGGCGGCATTAAACTGCTGAGCCACTTGGCTGCCCTGCTTTATCTCTCTTAATGGGATTGTTGTTTAAAGAAAGGTTGTAGAAACCTTGCTGATTCACAGGCATATGGCTTTACCCCGTTTTTTTTGTTTTTTTTTTTTTTGGGTTTTCCTTTGCAGGTGGGAAATCCGCTATAGTGGGGAAGTGGTCAAGGTATGTGCAGTGTCTCAAGAAATTGTATTGTAAGATTTTTAACATTAGACAATTGAGATTTGACTCTGAAAGTGCTTTTTTTTCTAAATATGGATTCACTGGGGGCAGTGATAGCTGGTGAATTTAAAGGTGAATTAATATGAGAGTTTCAGAATCAGAGGATTTCGGAACTGTAAAGGGCCTTACAAACGAAGGGCTCTTGGAGTGGAAGTCTTAGGAGATGAGTGTAGTGACTGTCTGAGAGTAGTAGAGTTGTGGGCCAAGCTGCTTCTGTGGTTACTGAGTCAGGGTCACAGCCATTCCAACCAGGAAGTGAGTGATCACAGCAGGAGAGGTCTCTGAACTTCCTGGGGCTGGAGGAAAAAAAATAAAAAAAACCCTGAGTCATTGTGCAAGTAATCTTGGGGCAAGAAGAAAACAGAAATCAGAAAAAAGAGCATCCTTTATTTCCTCTTGTTAACACAAATGTAAAAACACTGATTACAAAAGTATAAACCTTAAGTGTCATGTACTTTGTTTTTTTAAAGTGGGATGTAGCAAATTAAAAAAAAATTAAGCTTCTGTAAATTATTTGCTTTCTGAGTGTCATATTTTAACTTAGTTTTTAAAAAAGCCTTATGCACACACATATACACGTGTTGGAAAAAATATTGTTTTGCTTATTATTTAGGATCTGTGAAGGCTTGAAAAGCCCATGAGTCTTCTCATCATTGAGGCGTTCTATGGAGGGTCCCATAAACAGCTGGTGGATCTGCTCCAAGAAGAGTTAGAAGACTGCGTCCTTTATACCCTTCCTGCAAAGAAATGGCATTGGAGAGCGCGGACATCAGCTTTATACTTCTCCCAGAATATCCCCAGCAGCGAACGGTACAGGTAATTGGAGCCCACATGGCATTGTCAGCCTCTTTTTACTGTACGTGTTGCAGGGACGCTGCTGGTCCCTGGCATCCATGAGGTTTCCTGCCGCCGTGGCATGGGCCCTAAGACAACAGCAGATACTCCTGTAGACACAGCGGAGCACATTCACACTCCCAGGGTATCCGCTGGTAGAAAAGTGGCCTCCCTTAGAACCCCTAAGCCTTTGCTCATTTGTCTTGTGATTTTATCACATGCACCTGCGTGGGCGTGGATGACAGTGATCGGCCCGCGGGGAGACTTGATCTTGGGCATGTTTTTGTTCCTGTTCCATAACCTCCGGTGTCTCTTTTAGTGACTGTGCTGTTTTAGGTTCCTTTACTGTGTTTGCTGTGTACTAGGAGCTGAGGTTGACAAGACGGATGTAGCCAAGCTCTGTGCCCTTAAAGCTTTAAAGACTCTTGAGGTAGACATGGACTTGGAAGTGCAGTGTGAGCATGAAAAGTGGGCGAGTTGATTTTGACTGTGACAAAGCGGAGGTGGCTTTAAAGCATTGGCAACATTTGCTTAGTCTTCAAGGATGGATAGATTTGGGGGAATGCCACTCAGTTCTGAATTCTGATTATTTAGGAAGTGGGGACCAGGGGTACCTATGAGAGATTTGTCTGGGAGCCCCTAGAAAGCTGAGTGAGAAATACAGATTACATCTGATGGGAAACAAGTGGAATACTGAACACCCCTGCCTCCTTACTCTCTGTTGGCATATACTGCCTTGCGTCTCCTGCTTGTTAAATAGTGGGGGATTGTTCTACTGTGTGTGTGGTGTTTTCTTTCCTTTCTTTTTTTTAAGATTTTATTAATTTATTTGAGAGAGAGAAAGAGAGTACAAGCAGAGGGGAGAGGGAGAGGCAGGTTCCCTGCTGAGCAGAGAACTGATGCAGGACTCGATCCCAGGATCCTGAGATTATGACTTGAGCTGAAGGGAGACACTTACCCGACTGAGCCACCCAGGCCCCCCTGTGTTTCATATATCTGTTCTTCTTACCATTCTGGGCCCTTCTGTGTAGGACTGCGCTGGTTTAAGCAGCACTGGGGAGTTCAGGCTGATAATTGATGGAGTTAGGGAGACAGATTGTTAGACAAAGGGCACATCGCAAGCTGCAGTGCTCACCTTGCCTTCAGCAGCCCCATCTATCTGTTGCTGTTTGTAAGGTGCAGTCACGAGGGAGACGGCAGCTTGGGATTAAATGTAGGTTGCTGTTTTTAGTAGTAATTTGAGGGATTCAGAGAATAACCTATTTGGTGTATGAAAACCATGGAGAATTCAGATTGTCAGGTGGAATGAATAGTGCGTGTTTGAGTCACTCTGCTTGGGATTATAAAGGTAAAATGCTGTTTGGGGACATACTAAGAATTTATTTTTCCTTACATAATTTAATGTTTTGTATTCTGATATCACTAAGTGAATATTGTTGCTTATAGTACTAGAAATTTCAATGAGTGTATCAATATAAAAGTTTTAAAGGCGAGGATGAGACTGTTGCTGTGTTAAAATCTGTTTATAGTTGCTTTCACGATCTCCTTTAATTGTGTCTTCATAGCACCAATTGCATTGTATTACTTAAGGTCAAATAATCCTGTTGACTTTATGCACATTTTCATTTAACATTACCGTTTGAGAGAACACATTTCTACAATGACTAGGACATTGAAACGAACCATTTCCTTATCTGCTGTTAGATTTCATTTTGATTATGCAGTTTTTCAGAATGAAATCATTGTATCGCAAATATATGTGTGTGGCTAGCGTGCCTACAAACACTCCCGTGTCCAGGGCTTCTCTACTCCCTTTGAGGCCTGAAGCATTTGAGGATAAAGATCACATTGCTCTTTGAAGCAGTCTTGTTTGGGAGGTCAGTTTCTGCAAGATTGTGATGTAAAGTTTTACTCCCTGATGCCCATAACCTACAGGTCCTATCTGTGGGATCTGAGATCTTTCAAGGTCACTCATCTAAGCTGTGCAGTTAACTGCATGAATCTAATCAGACTTCACTAACAGATATACCTCGCCATTTGAACCTACAGTTACATTTGACCAATGATAACTTATCTACTCTTTTTGAATACTTTTGGAAAAATAGCAACAGCTTGGATTCTTACACGAAGTTAAGAAATATGCTCACTCAACCCTACTTTGAAGTGCAAGAGCAATCTTTTGTTGCACCAGAGAAATCTGATCTCTGTGGAGACTTTTAAAGATAGGAAGTTTTCGCTTTTCCGTTAGTTAACTCTTGGTACACTTGGCAAATGAAATCATCACAATCCATAAAGCCACCGGTCTTACGTACTATGCAAAATTACTCTGAACAGGTAGGGACCATGTCTGATGAGAGAGACCCTGAATGTAGGCACACACGTTACTTTTCTCAGTTTCCATACGTACAGTCATTATTGTTATAAGCTTGTTATCCAGAAAATATTTTATTACTAACAAGATAAATGCTTTAGCCCAATTACTCAGTTTGATTCTGCTTTATCTTGACAGCTAGAAGAATGCATCACGGTTCACGTTTGGAGCCGTGTAGTTTTATCATAGATTACAAAAGCTTCACAAGTTATTTTTCCCAAAAGTAGTTGGCAATGATTGCTCCATAGGTTATATTAAAATTTTGCCTTCTGAAAACCACAAAATGCAGAAATGTTTTGAGGATGGGCCTTACGTTTTGCGTTTTGAAATGTATGAGTCATTTGTCCCAAGGTTAGCAATTCGACGTTCTTAGACATACCTAGACGAGGGATCAAAGATTTTTCATTCATTTTTTTTTTCTTTACTGAACTGAGACGACCACTATTACCTAAAATCAGTTTTTCACTCTCAGCTGCTTACAATTATATTTTTCATTCCATCCGAGGTATTGTAGCAGATTCTGATCATTGGCCACTTAACAGCCCTTCTTCCTTGTTAACAGAATCACACTTGTCTTTGGAGTGGCTAAGTACCCAGCCCCTGGGAGTGAAGCACGATTGACCTGAGACGGTCATTATGATCTTGTTTTCTGCCCAATTTTCCCAGCTTTCCTTGCAGTTAGTGCTGGGCAGTCACTAGGTTTGGGCAAATTAGATTTAAGTGGATGACTTCTGGGGATTCTTCCGACAAAGTTTGTTTTGTTTTGTTTTTAGTTATGAAAGGAGAAAGCCATTTTCCTTTCCTGCATTTGACAGTGGTTGTGATGTCTGCAACCATGAGGCGACAGGATGAGGGCAAAATGCCTGGGCTGCCAAAAAATGGCTGATGGAAGACTGGAAAGAGCCTGGATTAGACTTCCATTTTGAGCAATGGAGCTACCTCCTCACCTGAAAACCCTCCATGTCTAAAACATCCAGAAATGATTCGTAAAGTGTTAACGACTTTCCTTTTAAGTCCATAGCTAAACAAAGAGAGGATCCGAAGGACGATCTGGAAGTTAGAGTGGCCTAGAAGCTGTGGTTACCTCGTTTTCATGAGGAGGACTGGTTAACTTAGATATGTTAAGTTCTGAAATGAAATATCATGCAGCTCTGACCTGAATTAGGAAGATTTCTATGGACTCTCGCGGGAACCTGTCCAAGGCATTTGCAGTGACAGAAAGTAAGGTGCCAGACAATGTTATTAGGTATTGTCTTTGGTATAAAGAAAGGAGGTTAGAAGATACAAAACAATGGAAGAGTCGACTGGAAATGAATAAAACACATTTGTCTGAGGATCAGTGTGGCAGAGGATGTCTGTGCCCACCCATATCCCTCTGACCTTTCCCTTTCAGTGCACCCTGGCCAGCTTCCCACTGCCAGGGTTTGCAGCTCCTTGCCTGAGGGAGCAGCTGCTCTGGCGGCGCATGCGGCAGGCTGTGAGCAGCCCTCCACAAACGATCTTCACCCCTCGGATGAAATCATTCTGAAGGGTGTGCAGGAGAGAAATCATTAACAAAGATTCCTTAAAAACCCTGTAGGTCAGAAAATGTACCAGCATAATTCTACATAACTCCTGGGTCACAGAAGAAATCATAATGGGTAATAAAAAACAGGACTGAATCATAATGAACATATTGTATATCACAATGCTGGTTGTATCTACATTGACAGCCCCAGCCACATCATCTTTAATAAATTTATTTTTATCATTTTTTAATTGTGATACACAGGCCCTCTAAAGCTTGTGGCCCAGAGCCAGGGACCCTCTTACTTGAATCTGGGAATAGTATTGGGAAGGAAAGAATGGAAAGAATGAAAAATGGTGAAGTTGGAAGCAAATAGAAGTGGAGATGGAGAAACTAATAGTTATTTTGAGATAATAAAATAGAGGCCTGATTTGTTTCAAAGGCACAAATAATTTTTGGAATTATGTAGATATGGATCTGTGGATATGGCACAGATCCATAAAAAGGGGAAATGCTCTTAATAGTTTTATGTCAGTAGATGAAACCTTAGACAAAAGAGTGAATTTCTTAGAAAAACATAACTTACAAAACCTCACTTAAAATGAAACAGAGGGGTGTCTGGGGGGCTTAGTTAGTTAAATGTGTGCCTTTGGCTCCCATCCGGGCTCCCTGCTCAGTGGGGAGGCTGCTTCTCCCTCTGCCTCACTGCACACCCCCCCACTCCTGCATGCATGTGTGTTCTCTCTCTCTCTTTGTCAATAAATAAAATCTTTTAAAAAATGAAACAAAATTTGAATGGAATTGTAATCATTAAAGATACTGCATTAGCTAAAAATCTGCCCACTACAAGATAGAGGCAGGGTCCCTGTGCAGGGTTGGTTTGCTGCGTTGGTGCCACCCTACCTCTTTCCAAACTTGTGTTATGGGAGGCTGAGGGTCTGTTTTTAGGTTTTCTGTTTCTTGTAGCCGTACGAGTCCTGACTGTTAATAAATGTTGACTATCATTATGATACCTTTTCTTCGCACCTCAACCCCCCCCCCTTTTTTTTAATGACCAAGGAGGGGCAAGGAAAAGAAGTAGTTGGATAGGAATTAAATTGAGTGAAAGTTCAGTTGGGTCAAGCAATGCATAGAGTGAAATTAAAGTTTATGGTGATGTGTGGCTGTTGATAACTCTGTTTGATTTGCCATAATCTTTAATGGTACCATCGTTGTGGCCTTTCACTAAGCAGGTTCTCTTTCAAGGAATGTGTGAATTTTTTTTTTTTTTTTTTTTTAATGAGCTCTTCCCTGTGAAACACTGAATGCAACTTTCTTTGGGAAAATGAACATTTTTAGCTAATATGAATTACTTATGTCTGTTTGTTGTTTGTAGCTAGTCCTTGTGAAAAAGGGATGGCTAAACTAGTGGGTGTAGGGTATTAATACAGAAGGTGGTGGTTTTCAAACAATTTGTTTGTAAATTAGTAATATAAAATTTTCTTTGCTTTACAGTTATGTCTTGTTTTGAGTTGTTACCTTTTGTGAAAAATATAACTTTCTGAATAATATAAATATTCTTTTTTAAATCATGAAACATTTTTTTAAAAGATACCTTTCTGGGATTCCTGGGTGGCTCAGCGGTTAAGCGCCTGCCTTCAGCCCAGGGAGTGATCCTGGAGATCCAGGATCAAATCCCAGGTCAGGCTCACTGCATGGAGCCTGCTTCTCCCTCTGCCTGTGTCTCTGCCTCTCTCTCATGAATAAATAAATAAAATCTAAAAAATAAAAAATAAAAAAATTAAAAGATACCTTTCTGAATAATTTAATATTATTTTCTTTTTTTAAAGATTTTTTTAAAATTTATTCATGAGAGACACAGAGAGAGAGAAGCAGGCAGAGACACAGGCAGAGGGAGAAGCAGGCTCCATGCAAGGAGCCCGATGTGGGACTCCATCCTAGAATCACGCCCTCAGCTGAAGGCAGATGCTTAACCACTGAGCCACCCAGGGATCACTGAATAATTTAATTATTTTCATTACAAAAACACCTTTTTATTAGTGTGTGACATACTTAGGAGTATAAAAGTAAACGATGACTAATAAGAATTTGTAGGTGAGTGAATTTATAGGTGGGTTTGGTTTAGATAGGGCAGTCATTTTATATCTCTGTAGTAACCAGAACAGGATTTGATGGGATTAAGTAATAGTAATAATAGCTAACGTATTGGACACTTACCCTGAGATGGATATTCTACAATCCTGGAAGCTCGACAGGGTTTTCCTGGTTTTATGGAAGAGGAAACTGAGGCTTAGAAAGTCAAGATATTTGCACTGGATTACGCAGCCAGTTAGAGGTGAATATGCGGTCGATCTCAAGTCTGGCCACTGCAGAGGCCATACAATATTCTTTATAAGCCCATGCTCTTAACTACTATGCTATCGTAATTCCGTCCCCAAGCAGGATAAAATAATGAAGAAAATTAAAATTAAATCTAAGTACCTCTTGATTAAAAGTATATGACTAAATTTTACTATTAGAAGAGGGTGTGATGTTTCTCCTGGTTTTGAGAAGTATTATTTTTAAAAAATATTGTATTTATTTATTCATGAGAGACACAGAGAGAGAGAGAGAGGCAGAGACACGGGCAGAGGGGGAGCAGGCTCCATGCAGGGAGCCCGATGTGGGACTCGATCCTGGGACTCCAGGATCAGGCCCTGGGCGGAAGGGAGGCGCTCAACTGCTGAGCCACCCAGGCATCCTTTGAGAAGTATTAAAGTTCTCGAATCTTGTTGGAGACTGGAGGTTGCAAACCAGGAACCTTCCTAGGTCTGTGACTCTGTGATGTTCTCATTTTTCCTCAGGGCATTTGCTCTTTAGGTTTTGGGCATAGAAATTATAAGTCATTTGAATTGCCTTCTTTTGAAATCCAGATAAAAAATGACATGTGATGGATGCATTATAAAAATCACAGGGTAGACTCAGGAATACAAACGTAGCATTTTTTTCGGATGTTCACCTGCAGTCTCAGGTTATTCTCAAGGTGGTCTCCTGTTAAGTTCTCTACTTGGTTTATAAAGTTGGCCGGAGGCCGCGTTCCTGCACTGCCTAGCTCACTTCCCTTATAACATTACCAATTGTGTTCATTTGGGATTTGGATGATGTTCCCCCACTCTGAATAGCACTGTCATTAGGTGCAACGCAGCATCCTATAATCTCACCGGTGTGTGACTGCTCCATTAGTGAGAACTGGCCTCGAGCTCCCCCACCACTGTTGCCGGCTTCACCAGCTTCTCTATTTTGTGCTGCCTAATTGTGGGGTTCTCTTTTGGTATGTGGTTCTATCAACCTTGCTCTCCTATCTAGACAGTGCACAGCACAGCTTTCCAGAATTTGAGTACTTCTTGGAGCTTTATCCACAGTGTTCTGTCGCTGTGAAATCTCTTCTGCTTGATAGTATCGTTCAGTTTAGCCATCTGGACTTCAGGTCGAAAACGACCACAGCACTATGGAAAGAGAAGAATCCCACAAACCAAATAGCTACCCATCCTGTCAGCCTGTGTCTCTGCCTCTGTATGCTTCTCTCTCTTTCCTCTCCCCCTCTCTTCCCTCCTACACACACACACACACACACACACACACACACACACTACTCTTAAGTACTCTAGCATCTTCTTCACCACAAAACTGCAAATTAACCCTGTTACCATGTTTCCTAAAGTTTGCTTTTTCATGCTACATCTTTTCCCTTTTTCTTTATATTCCTCTGTCAGTGTTCTTAAGAAGCAAAATAGCCCAGTTTCAGGAAAAAAAAAAAAGATTTTCTTGTGGAGTTTAGAATTTATTCTCACCATAACCTGCTAATTCAAAAGTGTTTGTATAGGTAGTAGCATGCGCTGTGAGCCGCTGCTTCTGAGGAGTTAAAGGCATGTAGTGCAACTTCAAGTGAAGTGTGTATTTTTAATATCTCTTCTAGCTTATTAAAAAAGTCATGTGTAAGAATCTATAAGCCCCCATGTAAAGGTACATATAGATATACAGCATTATTTCTAAGAGACTGTGCTGCTTAAGGACTGTTAGGGTAAGTCTTCCATATATTTAATCCCTTTGAAATTTGACAACTGTATTTTAAAAGAGAAACTGGATTTTTTTTTTTACAAGATTTTATTAATTTAGGAGAAAGAGATCACAAGAGGGAGGGAGGGAGGAGAGAAAGAGAGAGAGGCAACCGCTCGCTAAGCAGGGAGCCCAATGCAGGACTTGATCCCAAGTCCCTGGGATGGATCATAACCTGAGCCAAAGGCAAACACTTAGGCAACTGAGCCACCCAGGCACCCAAACTGGGTGTTTATTACACTTTTACAGAGGAGAGAAAAGTCATTATTTTTAATGAATGACAGGAAAAGGCAGAAAAACCTGAACACCCCCGCATGGATACAAGAGGTAAGATTATATAAAAAAGCCCTGACTGTACAGTAAGGACCTTCATAATTTTGCTTTTAGAAGTAATATGCTTATTTTTGACCTAATAATCAAGACTGTGAGTCTGATCTTAGAACGCTTCTAATCTAGTTATTTTTAAGTGTTGAGTGTCTTCATTTGGTTTATGGAAAAAGCCTTTTAGGAAATGAAAGGCATTTTTATTATATTTCCATTCCTGACATTTTCTGAATTTGTTTATATTTGAGAAAGTTTTTCTGCTTTTATTAAAGTCATAATCAATGAAAATATGTTTTGCTTCTGGAGCTGTAGCGGGTGTGCACAGGTATTCATCCCTGACTCACCGTGTTGGGAGCCTCTAAAGCTATGATGCAGATGCTCTGCTACCCTTCCCTTCTCCAAAGCCTGCCCTCTTAGGGAAGATTCACATTTGCCTCTTTCCTTGAGGTCAGATGTGGCCTCCTAGCTGCCTTTGGACACGTTGTCCCATCCGTTGAATGACTAATTCTTGTCCAGCTGTCCTTTGTTTATGCTCCTCTGTGGTTCACTCACATGATGGACCTGCTGGTCTCCTGACCAGCCAGCCCACAGAGAGACACTGTAGGCGGAAGGCAGAAGCTGAATCAGGCATAGTGCTCACAAAAGAGCATTCATGTCCCTTTCATCCTTCTATCTTCCTAAAGAACATAATCCTATATTCTAGTGAGTTTCTTCCCATAAACAGTCTCTCCTAGATTTCTGTTTGTTGATTGTCTCATGCTGATAATAAAAATGGAACACCCCCCCCCCCAAAAAAAAGGAACACCCTACCTCCCCCCACCCCCCGCCGTACCCCTACATTTTAGGAGAAGTTCCAGGTGACCGAATATATGAAATGGAGAGGACTAAAGGTGGGATGCCTTGGCCAGAACCAACCCCCCCTCCCCCAGTAGTTATCTTTTGGCTGTTTTTCAAGCTGGTTTCCAATTTTTTTCCCATTAGCGGTTATTAGGGTTTTTGCATCAAGAGACCTTGCCTACACTAGCACGGTCAGTGCTGTCAGACCAAATGTGGCAAATTTAGATGTGGCAAGAGGTTAACTGTTGACCAGAAGAATACTTAGTGCCTTAGGCCGTGTGCTAATACTCGGAGCCTTGAGGAAATAATCCCTGATTAAAAACCATCAGTGACTTTGTATTGTGTGTGTAAAACTCCAGGTTACACAATGGGCTTGCTGGGCCCTGCCGCCCTCTGCAACTTTACCTCCACCCCAGTCATTTCACTCCTCTGCTGTCGTAGGGACAGGGGCCCTGTTCACTCGCTCTGGAACCGCAAGCTCTCTCCGGCCTCAGGTCCTGTTCCTGCTTGTTGGTGCCTTAGCTGCTAGCACTGCTTCCCCATCCCTATGCCCTTTACTCACTTCTTCCTGTCTTTGAAGTCTGAGCTGAAATTTCACCTCCTCAGAGAAGTCCTCCATGACCACCATATCAAAAACAAGCCCTCTATGTCTGTGTTCTCTTTCTCTCCTCCGTAATAGCATCGTATATAATATGTAATTATTTTACTTGTTTGATTTTTTCCCCTTTTTTCCATTATGCTGCAAATTTTGGGATGATACGTTGCCCTATTTGTCTTCTGTACCCACGGCCTCGCATGCTGCCCTGCAGATCACTGTTATTGAGTAACTATGGTCAAATGAATGATTTCATACCTGTGGGGTTGAAAATGCAAACAAAATATGGCTGTAATTGACTTTAATAAACTGCTTATTTTCGCCCCGCTTTGGACCCTCCTCCTTTCTTGCGTCTAGGGATATCACTTCTTCTTCATCAAAACTGCTTAGTGACATTTAAGTGACTGTGTTACTCAGTTTTATGGGATTAAACTAAGGAATTCCATACACTTTTGCTCACTTACTTTTATGGGTTATATTAATCATATGGTGAAATCAGTCATCGTCCATCATGTAAATTTTGATAAAAGAAAATATAATTTTCTGGAATATCCCCTGTATAAAAGTGTTTCTAGGAAAAAAAAATGTTTCTCAATTCAGGAAACTTTATAGACTCTAGAATATACCTGTGACTTTTTTTAAATATCACATGATTGTATTTTAAGGCTTTTTAATTTTGGCTGTGCCACCCATGAGCAGTATAACCTTTTAATTTATAGTGTGGAAACTATGGGATGAATGAGAGATTAGAATTTGGCCCAAAGATATATTTTGCTTGGCCACTGCAATTACTTAAGCATTTTAAATTTTTAATGCTTTTAGACATTGTATTGGTCACAAGCACAACTAGTTGCCATTGTTTTATACTAGTCTGCTTCTCATATTTATATTACTTAACTGAGCTGTGTAGGCCTTTGTGTTTGTAGCCTCAGGCTTAGAACTTGCCCAAGAATGAATCTTCAAATGATCTTAAAAAAATAGATATATGTATGTGTACATATATCTATATATTTAAATGTACATATACCTAAAAGAATTTACTAAGAAAATATAAATCACTTGTGTTTGGAAGAAATGACATATTATACTGCAGGAACCAGCAGTCTTGGGTTCTAATGTCAGCTGCCATAAATTATTTAGCCTTAGAAAAGTTTATTTTTAACCTTAAAATCTTACTTTTTTTTTTTTCACTTGTAACTGAAAGTTTGGTTTTGTCTATTGACTTCTATGATGTCATGAAAAAGGGATTAAAATCAAGATCAAGATTTAAGAAATTTCAGGGCATCTGGGTGGCTCATTTAATCAAGTGTCTGCCTTTGGCTCAGGTCATGATCTCAGGGTTCTGGGATCAAGGCCTATGTTGGGCTCTCCACTCAGCATGGAGTCTGCTTGTCCCTCCCCCTCTGCCCTTTCCCATCACTTGTGCTCTTTCTCTCTCTCTCTCTCTCAAATAAATAAATAAACAAACAAACAAATAAATAAATAAAATCTTTTAAAAGAAAGATTTAAGAAATTTTAACACAAAAGACAAATTCAGGGGCGCCTGGGGTGGCTCAGTTGGTTAAATGTTTAGCTCTTGTTTTCCACTCAGATCATAATCTCAGGGTCCTGGGATGGAGTCCCGTGTTGGTCTCTGTGCTCAGGATTCTCTTCTTCTCCCTCTGCCCCTTGCCACCTCCACTGCCCGCTCCCCCCATGCTCTCTCTCTCTCAATTCATAAATAAATCTTTTTTTTTTAAAAAGACAAATTCCTACTGTCTCTCATTCAGTTTTGCTATGAACCACTGCTTCATTTAATACAGGAGTTACAGGCAGCTCAGGTGGCTCAGCGGTTTAGCGCCGTCTTCAGCCCAGGGCCTGATCCTGGAGACCCAGGATCGAGTCCCGTGTTGGGCTCCCTGCATGGAGCCTGCTTCTCCCTCTGCCTGTGTCTCTCATGAATAAATAAACAAAATCTTAAAAAAAAATACAGGAGTTACTTCCTCATCTTGTTTGTATATCTCTTGAATTTTTAACTTTTATTTGTAGTGACTTTTGGCGAATAATTCTTTCCAGTAGTCCTTCTATCTTTGGAGTCACTCTGATATGACTTATTATTAGTTTGGAACTCCTGTTCCAGCCTCAGCATTTTATGATTATTTGCCTTTTCATGCTACTGTCTGTCTCTATAGGTCATGGGCCAACATGTACGCTAAACACTGGATGCATACGCTAAACCCTGTAGAACCCACACAGAATAGTTAGTACTGCAGTGAGGGCAGCGTTCACTGAAGAAGGAGAGAGGAGGGGGTTTATTTTTCATTCAGCAAATTCTGAGGTATGTCTAAGAGGATGTTAGAGCTTTTGATAGATGGCGATGAAATGTAAAAGTGCTGTAGGAGAAGGAAGTATTGTGAACAAAGGTATTAAAGCAGGGAAAATTGGAAAATGTAATCTGCAAAATCTTGGGTTAGTGTGAACATATTCTGTGGTAGGAGGAGCTGTGGGATATCAGTTTTTGGGATGATATCCCAAATTTACATGCATTTGAGAATTCAAGGTTAGTAATTTGGGAAGCTGATACGTGAGATTATGAGTATTTTCCAAAGGCTCTATTCCTAGAACTTTATTAATTGCACATGATAGAAACCCAATTCAAACCCAATTCAAAATCACTTAAACATAAAGGAAAATATATTGGGTCACCATATGACTGAAATTTCCAGAGTGGTTTGACTCTCTGCACAACTGGATCCAGTGGTTCAGTGATGTCATTAGACCTTTTTTCTTCTTGACTCTATTTTCCTCTGGTTTGACTTTATTCTGGAGCAGCCTCTATGTGGATCTCCTCCAGAGCTAAGCTTATATCCCACCAGTTAAGTTACCCTATCTGAAAGAGAATAACTCTCTTGGTGGTTTTAACAAAAGTCCCAGATTCACTGAAACTACTTTTTTTTTTTTTTTTTTTAAATCATGTGGTCTTCAAATGTGTTACTTTGGCAAGAGGCCCCAAATATTGTGATTGGCCCCAGTGGTGTCAGCCCAATTCAAACCATATGAACTGAGTACCAGAGAGCAAAAGGGAAATTATATTGCTGTTATCCAAAGAGAGAAAAAGTTTTGTAGGCAAAAAAAACAAAAAACAAACAAACAAACAAACAAAAAAACCATGGTGAATACTATTGTCATACATGGGAATGAGGTAAGGTTAACTGTGCAGAGGACAGTTATTACAGCCCTGCAGTATGGAGACCATGGATGAGAGTAGAGATGGTCGATGGATCCTAAAATCTAATGGAGAAATAGTGAGTTTCTGAAGAAGACCAATGATAATAGGAATGGAAAGTAGTAAAGGAACTTGCCACATGAATGAAATTTGTGTTGAAATGGGTAAAGGGAGTAAGAGGTCAAAACTTCCAGTTATGAAATAAATAAGTCACAGAAATGAAAAGTACAGCATAGGGAATATGGTCAATAATATTGTAATATACTTATCGCCGTGAGCATCTAATAATGTATATGATCATTGAATCACTTGTGGTGCACCTGAAACTAATATTATATGTCAACTATATACTTCGATTAAAATTTTAAAAAGTTTAAGAAATTTATGTTGTTTGCATTTCACTAGTTAGAAAATTTGTCTAGGCTCTGAACTGAAATTTATCTTTGTCTTGTTCATGAGAAAAGAAGTTGAGATACAAATTAATTTAATCTAAGAGATCACAGTTAAACTACTTTAGTGGTTATAATTATTTTTAAAATAGCTTTGCAAATTGTAAATCATTCCTATTAGCCCATTAAATTGGATCAGTGCATTTATTTTGGCAGCATTTAAGTTACTCCATGTACTTAAATGTAGCAAAACTTCCTTTTCTTTAAACATTTAATTTAATACTGCCTCCTTTTTCTATTTTATTAAAATATTATGTAAATATAATCCCTATTATATATACATGCATGTGTATATATATCTCATATAGACACAAATAATCAGTAAGTGATTGATTACTAGGTATCATTTTCTCAAACCTCTCTCCCATCTCCCCCCACACCCCCAAATCAGGTATTGAGTGCTTCTGTAGCGTTCTTACACTATGCTAGATCTCAGAGTGAAAATGAATGAGTAAATTGTGGTTGATCTTCGACTTAGTATCTAGTTCAGAAAAGCCAGTCTCTTTCTTAGTGGTTTGAATTAATAACACATGCATTTGAAGAATATATGCTATGTACCATACACAAATAATAAAAATGTGAATAAGGCAATATGCTGTAGGAAATAAATTTCTTCTCTTAGATATAGTTCTGTTATTTTCCTCTCCTTTCAGATTTTTATTTTATTTATTTTTTTCGGTAGTGCTTAGACAATGTTCACTTGAATCAACTTTTCTACAGCAGTCCTATACTAAAATATTTCTAGGGAAATCCCCCACACTTAGCAACCTGTCTTTTAGTATAGTAGATCTGAAATATAGGGGATTTTTAGCCATAGTTTCTCTGTGAATTCAGTTTTGAGGCAGATATTTATTTGTAATACAGACTGTTTTGGTGGGTTCCAAGATTTTCAGAAAATGAAAGTGGGGAAGAATGTGAACTAGTTTTTACCACTTTTTTTTTCCATCATGAGCTTAAATACAGTGAAAAAAATTTCACAAAATCCAATTATATTAAAGGCATATATTATTTATGTGTGTGTAGCATTTTTATTATAGTGTTTCTCATTCAGATGTAGTGATTTTTAGCTTTCATTTTATAACCTTGCAGAGTGTCTTCAGTTTTCTCTTAGGGAATTTGTAACTTTTTAAAACAGCAAAACATCAACTCACTTTTTATTGAGAAAAATGTTTCTCTATACATGCCATTTTATAAGAGGGTTGTTGCCAAGATACCAAACAGTAGCTTAGTGCCATTGCTACAAAGGTTTACGAGTTCTTGACACTTGCAGTTGGTAGAAATGAATAGATTGTAACTTGGGTAGTTGATAAGGAGTGATTAGGAGAGCTGTGTAATCATTTTCATAACAGTATTCTTATTTTTTCCAGTGTCCATAGATATTTAATGATACTCATATTTTATTTGCACTATTTTTCGAAAAATGTAGGAAAACGAAGAGAAGCAGAGGTTCAGAATTGAGGTCATGTTTGCTCTGAAATTTGAGTAGTGATTATTAGGTAAGCAGCATTTATGCAAGTAATTATTTTCATTACTGATTTTGGTATTTAGAACTTGGGGGAAGAACAAAGATGTCACATACAGAGGCATCTACACAAGAAGTAGAAGCACTGGCAGTTTTAGAATCGAACTACCTGAAAAACATTTGAGCTTTGGAAACATGATCTTAATACTTGCCTTTTTTCAATTGCTTTTATTTTAGATAAAATGCTGGCAGATGGTAGTGATCCACTTGAGCAGTGTTGAGTTTTCTCTATTTTTTTTTTTCCCCTGGAAAAAAGCTTCCAGAAAACTTTTGGTTTTTTTTTTTTTTAATATGTTTAGCATGCATATGTTTTACATGTATTAACCAGTATTAAAAATGCAGTTCCTAATTAGATGTCTGAAGCTGAGAGGAGCTGTGGTGAAGACCAGCCTTTTAGAAAATTATTGAAAAAGAAAGTTTTGATGAATAGGCTGTTCATTTTTGCTGTTGCATACTTCTGCCCTGTTTTAAAATTTCACTGGATAATGTCATTTTTGATGATAAACCCTTAAGTTATTGATGATGTCAAAACTTGGAGAATTCAGTATATTTACATTCTATTATGACCTGTTCTTTATTACAGCAAAGAAGTTAATACTTTTGTTACTTAAGAATTTAAGCTTTAGGTGGACATGAACAATTATAAACTTGATATATCTTAGATTTGGGAAAATTGTAGGAAATCTCTAAAGTAATATGCATTCTGTTTTTTTTCTTTCTTTTTATGTTTTTTTTTTTTTTCATTTTAAAATGTTGGGGGTGGAGGGGAAATCCCTTTTCTCCAAGTTTATCTGCATGAGTCACCTGAAATCTTCTAATAGAGTATAATTAAATGGTGCTATTTGAATCAGTATTTCCATGTTTGCAATTTAGAATATTCAGTTTGTACTCATCAACATTCGTCTACATTTCTGTTTTACTTTTCACTTTGTCATATAATGTTTTTTTCAGCTGATAAGCACATCCAACCAAGAATGACTTCTGGTTTTCACTTACATGGAGCGTCATTTGTTCTCTCACTTAGCTTATCTTACTGACTACTGTGGTGTTTGTGACTCCAAACCACAGATTAGGCACATAGATATTGACTCATCCTGACACAAATATTAGCCCACACAGTGGGAATTCCTTCAATGTTTGGGCATTCCTAGGAATATATGATGGGTTTTGATTTTCTTTTTCATGCCCATTAGATAGTATTACAGAGTAGCTATGACAGAGAGGGAAAGATAACTGGACTAGAAGGCAGGGGAGTCAACTTCAAGACCCAGTTCAGCTGCTCACATATATAAGGACAAGTCACTCATTCTATATCTTCTGCAAAATTGTGAAAATAACAAATAATATTCTTCCTGTTTATCTTCAAGACTTGATATGAGGATTCATTAAATGTTATCTCATTTGATATCATGTAAGCTCAAGAGTAAGATAATATTGTAAAGTTTGAACAGTTTTAGGTCGAATTTGTACTGTTCTTCTGTGTGTCTGATTTTCTCTGAGTTTTTTTTTTTTAAGTTATTTAATCTCTAGCCTTTAGTATATCTGTTTTAAAATGTAAGAGAGATGACATAGAATTAATTCTTTAATAAAAACAATGTTTGGAGGGTATCCGGCCCCAAACCACAGTATGCTGCTAAATTTGTTCTTCCATCAGATGGTTTATAGTGATAAAGTGGGAAGAAATGGTAGAGGAGATAATTTTTGCAGATTTTCGGTCTCTAGTTTATTGCAATTCTGGTATCAGTTTTGAATTATAGCTAAATAGCAATAATCAATGGCATATAATGGGTAGTGATAATGAATTAAAATAGTGGTCAGATTTATATTTTTGTAATTAGATAAATAAGTTATTCACTGTTTATTCATTTTCTTCAACTAACATTTGTGTGATGATTCTTCTTTTATAAGGCATTTTGTTAGATACTCGGTTTGAAAGTGTGTTGAAAGAAGGCTCCTTTATGAAAAAGATAAAATGGAAGGTGGTTCAGTTGCACCTTCATTGAGTAATGACTCAAGTGTCTTTAAAGAGAAAACAAGTTATACAGTTGTCTCATGGATCTAAAGATGTGATGATACCTGGTGCCTTTCTATGGAACAGCGGCGTTTCCTATCCCAGTGATAAAATGATTGTGACTTTCTAACATAAAGTAGTTATTTCACATATATGGCATCATCTCTTTGTTTAAACCCCAAGGAAAAGAATTATGTGAATATCTGAACATGCAGAATTTTTACATTAATTTTAATAAAAAGTAACAGCTGACCATCATAACTGCCAAAATATTAGATAAGTGGAAATAAATGTTCCAATATATTTTCATGAAGTTGATATGAATTTAAGGAAACATAATAAAAGCTTCTTTTCTTGTTCACAATAGAAATAGCCATTTTAGGTCAGCTGTGTCACTGGCTACCATATTAGTACAGATCATTTAGCTTGAAAATATCTTTACAATTTAAATATGTCCAAAGCTTTTTATTAATAGATAAAATTTTTAAGACCCCGTGTATATTAGTTTTGCATTTCTTTTCCTGCAGAAATAGGCCTTTCTTTTTATCTCTTTCAAAAATCTCTGAACACATTTTTAGCCTTTGACAATTGGGGCCGAGGGAAAATGTGCTGCAGGAGAGCTGGAGAGATGTTTGACTAGCCTGTTGCTGAGAGTGACATCCAGCTTGTTCATTTACCTCACTTTTTAATAGACAGTCTATTTAAATTATTGTTTGTACCTGGTAAAGGAGTTAACCTAAGATAGATACTCCCAACTACTCACAAGCCTGCTTTTCAGTTCCCACCTTCTGGATCATTCAGAGTCCTCTTTCCATCCATTTCTTTCACCCTTCACTCCAATATTTCACCAGAGCAGCTCACTAAGTAACAAACAATCCTGAATAGCTATTAATAATGCTTTAGTTTTCGCCACTGCTAACAAGCAGTATTACCCATTCCATTATCCTTGGACAGTTTTCGTAATGGTATAGAAGTGGCCAGTCTGAATGGATGAGTGGGAAAAGAATAAAGTTTGTAAGGTAACAGATAATCAACTCGTGGGTTTTTGAACAAGTGAAATTCAAAGGCAAATATCCAAAGTTTATTTTACTTTGGTGTCTTACGATATTTAATATTGCCCTTTTCATGAACTTTTAGAAGCAAATACCATCATAAATTTGCCCAGGAAATATTTTATTATTATTTCTAAGTTCCCTGAGGGCAGAGGCTTTGTCTTTTTCACAACTATTCCCAAGGTCTAATTCTCAGTCTTCAGTGAATCTTTGTTGGATGAATGAATAAATAATGAAGATCCTAAGGAATGCCAATAAATTTTTACAAGGTATACACTCCCTATTTTCTTTCTCTTCTTTCTTTCTTGTTCTACACATTGCAATGTCCTATATATGGTAGGACATACCATAAAAAAAACTACTTTTTTAAAAAAAATTTTACATGAATATTATGCCTTACTTTTGCAGAAACACGTATCTCTTGTTATATAATTAACTGTTTAGTATAGTGAATAAAGTAGCTATTTTAGTGGTTTTCACTTTTCTGTTTTGGATTTTTTTCAAGTAGCAAAAAAATATGTTTAATGAGTTTGAAGTGTGTCAGGTAAAATTTGAAGTGATAAACAGGAGCTATAAGATGGAAATACTGAGACTTTTCTTTTTCTGTGATACAATGGCAATATACACAAAATGGTTACCAGTTATTAGTTCACTGGCAAACTGACTTTAGGGAGTACAAATGCAATGGGAAAAGTTGGTTTCATGAGACATGAACTTCCTAGAAGGTATTAAACCCAGGACTCTCTTGGAAGTGTACAGATTATGATGAGAGAAGAGAATGGGAGAGGAATAATAATAATAGTTTAAGATCTCTGGAGGTTTACGTATTGGCAGTGATGTCAATTTACATGACATCACCTTGTAGAAATAGCCTTATCACTGTTTTTTTTTTTTTTTTTTTTTTTTCAGGGAGTACTGCTTGGCCTTTGTAGCCCTTTTGAGCTACAAAGAAAAATACTCCCAACTACTCACAAGCCTGCTTTTCAGTTCCCTCCTTCTGGATTATTCAGAGTCCATTTTCATCCATCCCATAGTAGGATATACTCCCAATTCATCCCTAATTTTTCAGTTATTTTGCTGTGTTCCTTCATATCACTAAAAATTTTGTCATCGTCTGCTTCTTGGAAATGTCATCAATTTGGTCATCTTCTTGTCCCTTAATCTCTACTAAATTTCTTGACTCATCCTTGTCAAAGAATGCCTTAAATATCTTGCGCTTTAATATTCTGTGGTTTCTTCCTTTTATTTTATTATTTTTTTTTAATTTTTAATTTTTTTTTTGAAATTCAATTCTTTATTAGAACTCTTTAGATCAATGTTTGCAAAATCACCCACAACCATCCCTTCCCCAGTTTCTGCCAGAAGCAGCAAGACTTAGATGAACAGAGCACTAGTAAGGTCTTCCACTTTATCCTTGCCTGGCTCCTGCTCCCGGGCCCGAAGTACTTTCATAACCCGGTAACCACACCCTGGGTAGCGTCAGGAGATCGTTGGGTCGCCACCTCCCGGGCCACCGCGCTGGGGGACACCTGGGTCGCCGCCTCCCGGGCCACCGCGCTGGGGGACACCTGGGTCGCCGCCTCCCGGGCCGCCCTCGGGGACCCCTGGGTCGCCGCCTCGCGGGTCGCCCTCGGGGATCCCTGGGTGGCCGCCTCGCGGGTCGCCCTCGGGGACCCCTGGGTCGCCGCCTCGCGGGCAGCCCTCGGGGACCCCTGGGTCGCCGCCTCGCGGGCAGCCCTCTTCCTTTTATAATCCTCTTTTACCACTCAACTGGAGTAAAATAGGAATGTCATCAATGATATTCTCAAAGCCAAATTAATATATTGTTTTTGTGTGTCATCCCCCCTCCCCCCACTTTTCTCAACTCTTTCTTGCTTTTGATCCTTTTAACACTTTTTTTCTTGACATTACTTCTGGCCTTGACTTGAAGGGCAGAAACCTTCTTGACCTCTTTAGATCATGACAGCTAGTTATGCTTTTGTTCCGTCATGTCATTTCTCTTTGCCACCTCTTTTTAAATTACAGCACCGTTCTGTGTCTTGTTGTAAACCGTTTTATCTGGATCTTTCCTTAAAACTTTTCAAAAACGTACTAGTGTAGTACATTAGAGTAATCACCAATTCTTGAGCATTTTCTCTGTAACAGACCCGATAAACAACTTTAAAATGTTTTATCTCATTTAAAACTGGCAGCAGCCCTGTGAGCTGCACTATTATTGCCACCATTCAATAGATGAGGAAACTGAGGCCAAGAGTTTAATTATTTGCCAAACATTATAAAGCACTACGTGTGTAGAAGGGGGATCTCATGTAGTCCTCTATGACTCAGTAGCCCAAGTCTGTAACTGCTACTCACCATCACTTCTCTTCTGACATCTCCTGTGCTGGTAGCCTTTGCTACCTTCCCCGGGTAAGAACCATCACTTCTTGGTATACACTCAGGTTATTAATCATATATACTTAACCGTGAATTCCTCTCTTCTATAGAGGATACACTTTCCACATAGGGCAAGATACCATGGAATGCCTTCTCTTAAAATTTAACTTTCCCTCTTAAATTTCTCTTCATCCGTTTCTAGTACTTTGGGTCTACTATTCCACTCGCCATCCTGCTGTCACCACATCATCAGTCTGAATTAGACATCCAGTCATTGTGCTTCTTCTGACACAGTGCTGCTAAAGAAGATGCTCTTAAGCAGCCATATGTTGTATATGACCTGGTCCTCATGGTTACAGCTGATTGGGAATGAGATGGCTTGTTACCCAGAAACAGCCATGTGATAGGTAGGCAGATAAGGTGTGACATGTTCATCTGAGAAGAAATCATCTAAGCCGGGTGGATTCATTTCTTGGGGATTTGAATGAAGAAATATAGATAAACTGAGGCAGTAAATAGGATTTGTGGACTAAGGCTCCTAAGCAGGACCCATAGAGTCCCTAATGGGTCATGTGGCCAGGTGAAGTAAGACGAGAGCAAAAAACTCTATCAGTAAGAAAAAATAGATTAGAGAAAACAAAACAGGTGCCCGGTGAGGGGAGATGCCATGAAAAAGATAGCTTGTATCTTATGTGAAGGAGGTATGCAGAGAACAGCTGGTCCCCAGACCTCCTCCAGACAGCTTTCCAGTTCTTTTCTCAGCTCTTATGGGAAACTTCATTTTATTTGAGATAATTTCTACCCCTGTTTCTTGGTCTTTAAAAAGCCTGGGCTAGTTCTTATTAAGGCATCAGTGATTATTAGTGACTTATTGAATGATCTCAGCTAAGACAAAGTCCCTGGAATGCATACTTTCTAGATATGATTCTACCCATGTTATGTTTGTTCTGTTATAAAAGGTACATTTTGATTTCCTTGGTTTCAGCCATCCCCCCAGCAGTTTTCATGAGTAATAGTACCTTGGGATTGCCTTGATTCAATTATCAAAAGATTTCTGTCACTGCTACATATTTTTCTAACAAATAAATTCTTACTCATATCATTAAAGAATGACCACCTGGTGCTTTCCTTGGGATGGCTTTATCCATCTTGACTATATTTTCTATTCTGCTCAAGGTAACTTGCTTACTTGTCATAGGTACATTGGGTTTCCTATGTTTGATGGGAATGAGTGGCCATAGTACAGAAAAATTGAAACATATATAAAAATAAAGTAAATAGATTATGATATTTTTTAACTCTTTAACAATTATACATAAATGCCCAAAACTTGTTCTGTTTAAACTTTGCCTGGTTCTTTACCAGTCCAGATTATAGTGAAACAAACTGCATACATATCATTTGTAGCTCTACATATTTCACTGGGTACTTCTAAAAGATAACCTTTCTTAAAAAGATAAAACTTAAATGCAATACCATTATTACCCTGATAAAAATCCTAAGTAATTCCTTAATATCATTAAATGCTTCTAACCTTAAGACACTATCTTTACCATAAATATGGCCATAGTATGTAATAAAGAAAAGAGACATCAATCTCCCTGAGTCCATAGCATGCTCATAATGCTGTGTGTGAGTGCTTGCCTAATAAAAACTAACTTTTGTTCACAGAGCTGAAGTATGATGCTTCTTATTTGAGGGATAATTAATCAGTGTTAATTTAGTGGCCCATTTAGTATCTTCAGTGCTTTGTATTCACTTAGTTTTCCCCTATATCTTACACGCTGCATTGCATTGTAGAAATGGTGCTCTCTGGAGTTGTGCAGAAGAAAGTCTGTGCTGCCACAGGGGGCAGCCCTGCCTATATTTGGGCCCTAGGCATCGACATTTATATTTAAATACCTTTTAAGTCTTTCTAGTGTGCAACCAGGCTGGTCTAAAGTATACTATCTGGACTTAGTACAAATAATAGTATTATCTATTATACTTTATCTTTACTAATGCAAGATTATAAATATAAATATAACTCAGTAATTCTGTTAGCTTTGTTCACTTACTGGGTATCTCCTTTCTTTTTGTTTTTTTACTTTTAAAGGATAATTATAGTAGTATGAAACATTCTGTCCACATAAAAGCTTATTGAAGAGGTTAAATATTCTTGCTTATTAAAGAAAACACTAATTGGACAGATTGCTGTTTTAGTAATTTTAATTATTTTTTAATCAGAACACAATTTTTTAAAGGAATGCTACGATTTTATAGTTTTTTTTTCACTAATTGAGTGACGTAAATATTCAGATTATTATGATTATTTTTGAATAGTTGGTCTACGGATGAGACAGAAAAAAGATGTAAAAATTTCATGCAATATCATGTTTATAAGTCTTGGTCCCTATCCACACCTTTACTGATCCCTAAATAATCCATCTAGCTCTGTGTGTGTGTGTGTGTGTGTGTGTGTGTGTGTGTATATAGTTAGAGTTATAGTTATTACATTTACCATTTGCCAAAGGATTCAGCTTAAGGTCATTAATTTTCTTTGCACTCTTGCATTCTACTACACACTATTATAATTCTACTTACACATTTAACATGAGTTTTTCAAATCTTACTTGCTAGGAAAGGAAACTGACATGTTCAGAAGCCAAATGGTTTGTTTTCAAAAAGCAAATTACTGGTAGAATTGGTTAAAATAGTAGCCTGTAGTCTATCTCATTCAAAAGCACTACTTTTCAGTGTCATGAAAGCTTAAATTTTAAAAATATTATGTGTTGCCAGTCTTTTGGTTTCACTAAAACAATATGTTTCTAGGAATTTTTTTTTAAAGATTTTATTTATTTACTCATGACGGGCACAGAGAGAGAGAGAGAGAGAGAGAGAGAGAGAGAGGGAGGCAGAGACACAGGCAGAGGGAGAAGCAGGCTCCATGCAGGGAGCCCAATGCGGGACTCGATCCCAGGACTCTGAGGTCATGCCCTGAGCCAAAGGCAGACGCTCAACTGCTGCTGAGCCACCCAGGCGTCCCTAGGAATTCTTTTCATAATTGTTTAATTTGCTTGGCTATCTTTTATTGTACCACTGTGACCATCTCTATTAGTTTCTCAAGGCCTCTGCAACAAGACTTATTCTCTCACAATTCTGGATGCTAGAAGTCCAAATTCAAGTATTGGTAAGACAATGCTTCCTCTAAGGGCTCAAGAGAGGAATCCTTCCTTGCCTTTGCCTACTTTCTGGTGGCTCTTTGCAATCTTTGGTGTTTCATGGTGTGTTGTTGCATCACTGCAATCTCTGGCTCTATTGTCACATGACTTTCTTCTCTGTATGTGTGTATCTTTTTGTGTCCTTTCCTCTTTCTATAAGGACAGAAGTCACTGGGTATGGAGCCCACACTAATCTAGCATGACCTATCATAACTTGATTACATTACCAGAGACTATCCAAATAAGGTCATATTTACAGGTACCAAGGATTGGGACTTGCACCTCTTTTCTGAGGACAGTATTCAGCCCATTACAACATCATCCTTGAATTCACTGTGTCATTTTCTGCCTCTTATTTCCTAGATATTAAGTAAATTTTTGTTAAATAAAGGACTGTCTGGTACCATCATATGCATGCAGTAAGCCATAATATAGTCATTATTTCTAGAACTAGAAGAAGCAGTAAAAAATCATATAGCCTATTCCTTCCATGTGAAAGGTGATGTGTTATCTTCAATTTATTGGGAAAGCAACAAAAAAGTTTGAATGACTTGACTATAATCACATAGATATTGTCCACTGGGTTGTAGGGACAACATTTTTATTATTTACCTACTATGACCGCATTTGTGATACCTTTTTTTTTTCTTCTTAATTAGTGTTTTTAGATTAATACCTGACATTACGATGGTATGACAGATATTAACATAGTTAGGACTTCAGAACTCTTCTAATCAAACTGCTGTTACTTTACAACTGAGAAAACAGAGGTCTGAAAAGGTTAAGTGAGTTGTTGAAAACCGGTGGTAGGTGATGACATTTCTGGGTGGGTCCTGAGTCTTTAGTATTGAATTCTATAATTTGAATCTAATGTGGCAAATTTGATAGCACCTAGAGGACACTGATAAAAATCAGTAACAAGCTTAAAAATAAATACTGAAAGAATTTGGAATAATTTAAAAGCAAAGTTAAGGGCTGATTTAATTAATCAACAATATTGGTCTCTTGCCACTGAAGGCAAATGTAAAAAAAACAAAAAACAGGCTCAAACACCAAGAAAAGCAGATATATATATATATATTTTTTCCAACTGTAAAGATTGACAGTGGGATTGTTGAGAATTGTCATCGGAAATTTGAAGAGGAATGATCTCAAAACCAAACGAAAACAAATCCACACAAATCCTCTTACTAGTCTGGTCTTTACCTGGAAATCTCAATTTTTTTTTCAGATCCATTTCTTTGCATGGTTTACTTCTTGACTCAGGTCACAACAGTATTCTCCTTTCAGAATGCAACTTTAAATTTATTTTACAAGGTGAGATTTCCAACCACTGCAGCCACAGTCTTTGAATCCTCGCGCCTGGTTTTTCTCTTTTCTATAAAACAGTTCATGAGGTAAATGGCAACTTTCAAATCTCTAACCTTCAGGCTACAGCATAATATTCAGACCTCAGACTTCCTCTAGATGGATCAAAGCTTTGTGTCTCCAGTAGGATCCTTGATGCCTTCCAAGACTGAGGGCAAAGGAAGAATTCAGTATTCCCATCTACTGTATCGATCCATCCTCCTCTGGGTTCTGGCATGGCTTTGGCTAGTCATTGGATTTTCTAGGTATGAATGAGTTTCGAATACTTCTTGTTGAGTATGTTCTGTGACCAACTTTTCTTTATTTACTGGATGCTCTGACAAAATCATGTTGCCTGCGTGTCACTTGTATATAACTATGTGCTCTTTTCTACGGACTGTCTTTCTTACGTCTATAGCCTTGTCTTTTCATAAATACAGGCAGTTATAAGCTCCTAAGTTTCTATTTTATTTTTAAAAATATGATATAACCTCTCTTGTAAGTTATCTAAAAACAGAACAACTCAAAAAACCCAAAATAAATAATTAAGCCTTGCTTGTTCGTGACTGTACATACAAGTGGTTCTCCTTGGCTTGGTAAGGAAGACAGTTGGCAATCAGAAAGTTCTTAAACCTACCTCTTACTATTGCATTCAGTGAGAATTTCTTAACACCAACCAGTGTTTAAAACTTTAAGGCAGCAGCTCTGGGGACTTCAAAGGCAAGTCTGGTTGTTAGCCCTCTTTTTAGTTGTCAAACAGGGTTGCCACTGCCTGTGTTAAGCATTAATTAAGAAAGAAGTGGACATGATGGATTAATATGGGCCAGTTCAAAATACCAAGCATCTAAGCTTTCTAGCTGGTCTGATGGAAAAGTTAGAGAAATTCTACATTACTTAATTCTACTTATACTTTGTAGGGTGTTAGCATTGAATTTCTCTTGAAAATGATAACTAATCAAGAGTTATAGAGATCCCCAGCAGATAATTATGAAACATATCAATACAGACCCATGTATAGCCTAATGTATTTATTTTCCATGTTGTCATTGACTAGCCATGAGATTTGGGAGAAATAGCTTAACTTTTCAGAGCCTTAGTTTTCTTGCCTCTTAAAATGGGACAAATAATACTTACCTTGTAGTATAGGGTGAAAATAAAGTTAAACCAAATGAGATAATGCATGTAAGGAACGTAACGTACCTGGCACAATGTAAGTGGCTCACAAAAAGGTACAGTATTGCTTGTATAGCACTGTTTAGCTTTCTCACATAGTATATTATCCTGTTTTTTCCCTTCTCACATACTATGCCATTCCCTTTCAAATGAAACTATGAAGCTGTCAGAGAGATGGTGGTAGCACGTTTCTTATATAGGAGAAAGCTGTTTTAGAGAATGATGAGTCCACATGGCTGTTTATGCTTAGGTATTCTGATTCCTAGATCCCCAGAAGCATTTGCCTTTTCCTCACTTTATTTAGACTTCTAGCTTCCTCCTTCACTCATTTAAAGTTCTAACTATAGGTGTAAGGGGCGAAGGGGGCCAGGGCTTTAATGGAATTTGTGATGCCTTTAGGTCTGTATGCAAGTGAAATAACAGATACTTAAAGGACTTTGGAAAATAATTTAAAATGCTAAACAAACATAAAACAAGGTTTCTTTTTTAATTTTTTTTTTCTTAATCATGAGAGACACACAGAGAAAGAGAGAGGCAGAGACATAGGCAGAGGGAGAAGCAGGCTCCGTGCAGGAAACCCGACATGGGACTTGATCCCGGGTCTCCAGGATCAGGCCCTGGGCTGAAGGCAGACGCTCAACCACTGAGCCACCCAGGTGTCCCTGAATGTTTCTTTTAATTATTTGAGTTGTAACATATATTCTCTTAACAGCCACATTTTCATTACTGCTTGATAAGTTAGAAACATTCAGAAAACAACCAATTCCAAAAAAGAAAACAAAAACTTCCTATAGCCATTTTTTTGTTGTTGTTCTAGTTGCTGTATAAGTCTTGTCCAAATACTTTATTACTAGCAAATTCTGAATTGCTACTAAGGCTTTTGTTGAAGAATTCCTGAGAATTAGAGTTACTTATTTTTTGTCAGAGGAACTGATTTTATTAACATGTGGTAATTAAACCAACACTTTAGGAATTATGAGCAAATAATGTAGAGCACTGCTGGATTATCTGTTTTCTTTAAGTTCACTGAAAGAAAACATTCCCAGTAATTATTAACACTTGTAGAAAATCTTGTGAAAAATCGGTGGAAAGTACTCTGCTCTTCTGCGATACCTGGGATTTAAAAAATAGAGATTTGTCCACATTATGCAGTATGGTGCACGTTCAGTCTATCTGCACGTACTTCCTTCAATGTAAAGGACTTGGGCAGGTGTTATTAATAAAAAATAATAATAAAAAACCCTTTCTATTTTAAATAAGGATGCTATTCTCTCAGCTTTGAAGCTCACACATACTCTCTAACTTACCCCAGCTTTTGTTCATCTGGTCTTTAAATGGCTCCTTTCATGTGGTCAGCCCACGAGCCATGCGTACTGCCGCTCAATCACGCCACTGTATGTCGCCATCATGAGGGTGGTTTGCATGATTTGCATTTCCTGTACTGTTTGAGCTTCAATGAGCTCTAAGCGCCACGTATGAGGAAACCACTGCCAAATAATGCAATGATTTAATGATTTTAGTCAAACCAGATGAGTTTGTGCTGGAGACAGGCTACCAAGTCAGGGGTGGGGGTTGCTGGGGGGAGATGTTGTCAGGATGTCCTATTAAAAAAGGACTCTCCACAATGTCCATACATGTGAGATGCAGATTTCTTAACAAATCAGGTCATGTAAGAGAAGAAGGTCACTTTTGGGGAGATAGCACTGCTGTGATAAATGACCATATGCATGTTACTCTTAGAAAATTCAGTCTTTTAAATTTGAGTTACATCATGTGACCAGTGTATTTATTTATTGTGACAATAATGGATGTTGATAGCATTATTTTCCCAACCACACAGAGTTAAATTCAGTCAAAATTAAATACATTGATTACATGCCCCCTTGTCCTATAAAAGAAAGCTTGCATTTTATTAAAAAGTAGTTGATAAAAGCTGTCGGACAACTACTACAGAATTGGCATAGTGGGCCAATGAATAGTTACTAAAGTGGGGAAGAAAAAAAATGTACCAGATACTAGTCTTCATGAAAAACATAGACAGATGGGGAGACAGACCTATATGATGCCACAAATAGATGAATATCTTGTAAGGATTTCAAACAAATGTTGAAAGATCCAGTGAAATTTTAAAAGTTGGTTTAAAAGTATATCTTGTGCTTATAAATAGTGTATTTATTTCTGCTCACCTGAAACCCAACCTGTAAATTGTTCATGAAATATTTTATCAATATTAAGCAAAAAGAAGGTAGACTGAATCTATATATAACCACAGAGATATTAAAATGAATCTCATTAATAACATTGACTTTAATTTTTCTTAGACTTCTTGCACTTAGATATGGTGTTATAATGCCTACAAGAAAAACTTGAGCAGAAATCCTGTTAACCATTAATTAATAACAGCCTCAAAGATCTCCTATTCTTGTTACAAATAATTGAAGAATATTTATTCTTTTTACCCATATAATGTATACTTCATGAAAGTGTACCTGCTTACGTGCTGTGGATGCTCCTCAGTAGTTTTTAGTTTAGTACCAGTTCACTCGATTATATCCTACCAGCTAATCAAGTGTCTTTCATGCATGCCCTACAGCAGTTTTAAGATATTCTAAAGAGGAAGCTTCAAACCCACAGGTACTTACTGAGGAAATTATTGTATAATTATTTATATTAAGAAAAGATAGGCAACTTGTGTGAATGAACAAATAATATATTATTATATCTACACTAAAGTGGTTTTGCATGTTGCATGTATCATGCAACCATTTAAGCCTAAGAACATTTTTCATATGCTGAGGACTGGAGTGTTGAAGGCCAGCCTTTACTTCCTTTTTAATTCTCTTCTATACTTTCTTTGCTTATTTCTACTTTTAACATGAATCTTACCTTGATATGTGATTTACTCCTGATCTAATGCACAGTTTGGCACTATTGTATTGTTACTAGACTATCTGCCATGGGAAATCTTGAAACAGGGATCACTTTTTTTTTCAAAGTGTCTGAATTTGAAGGAAGGAAAATTTGTCCTCCAGAGCTCTTTCAAGTATTCAACTTGATATGCTCATGGATAATAGTAGAATGTTATATTTTAGGTAATGTCATAGCTGTTACATAGATTATTGAAATTATTATTGCTTATTAGGTAAATTAGCTTTGAGAACATTAAGCTTATTACCGGAGATTTTAGCTTTATGTAAATACATTTGAATGATGAATAATATTGTACCAACTTTTCTTTGAACGTTCTTCTTGGTTACTTAGTTCCTAAGAAACTATTTTTTGAATATAAAAATAAATTGTATTTTTAGATGCTTAATCCCAGGAGGGAAAGAACACATTTTGCATTAGTTGTCTTTAATTTATTAAACAATTCTGTAATGCACTCTGTGCATAGATCATGAAAACCACTGGCACACATTTTTCTGACCTCACAACATAAGCTGCACTCTTGTGGCAATCCCAGCAAATGTGTTTATAAAGATTCCAGAAATAATAGTCTTGTGACTAAATAAGAAACAGAAGCTAAAGGGAAGAGCCAAACAGATACCTATCGGTTTCCTTGAGTTTAATCTGATTAAAAACATGGCTCTCAAAAACATTAAATACAATGTCATGTCAGAGAGGCAGTATATGATAAATATAGTTCATGACAGGAAATCGTTATTAAATCAACATTACTAGCGAATCTGTTATGGAAATTTCCCTGTAAGTTAGTTAAGGCTCCCCCATTTTTCACCTCCAGTGCATCACTATACTTTTCTGTTTTATTGTTAAGTATGTAATTTTCTGTTGACTGAAGGGCAGTTTTCCTACTTTTAAATGACATACATCTTTATTGGTATCACTAATCAGACATGGACTGGCTCTTCACTTAAACCAGATAAGCCAATATACAGAGTAAAAGAGAATCTGTACTGGTCATTGGCCATCGTGACCTAAACACGACAGACCTAATGGCAGCAACTTCATGGCTCTTAACAAGGGCAAGCAGTTGTTTTGAATGAGAAACACAGCAACTTGGTTGAATCACAGATTACTGATAGCCATCTAGATTTAAAAATAGTAATTAATTCACATAAAAACGATGAGAACTTCGTATCTGCATCAACTTTAAACTTCATCAGGATCACATCATCTTTTCTCTTTGCTTTGAAGAAATACAAGTACAACATTAGTTAGTATAACCCATGTATTTGTAGCTAAACTCAGAGTACTCTAATTTTTTAACAGTTCAGAAAGCATTTTTTAAAAAATATTTTTACAACGCAAGAGGATTATTTGGCTGACTTACATTAATGAAACATTTTGGCACATGTTAAAGATTTCATCGAGCTTTTACAACCACCCCCAAAAAATCTTGGTTTCCATTTAAAATGTCACCAATGTGGAAAAAATACCATCAATCAAATTTCATATCTTCTAACTAAAGAGAAAAAAAAAAGTAAAATAAAAAGGAAACAAACAGTGAGTTTCCAGTGCATTTTTGGCTTCCCTTAAGGAATTCTGACTTAGATATTGGTCAGTTATCTGTGGCCTTAAGATTACCTTTTTTTTTTTTTTTTTCCCTTTTGGTTCCATTGTATGCTTTCATCTTCACAGGAATAAATCCACTGAGCAATATTCCTAATTTTATGCTGCTTTAGTCAGACACTGGGAATGCTTCAGTTTTTGTGAATGAGTACAGTAAGAGAAATTATTTTTCTGGAGAAACACAGGGGCCCTACTTTACAATAAAGAACTATGAAATTACATATCATTCTTTTCTTCTCTCTTTAAAATTATTCTTAAGGCCTTAATGGGAACAAAGACCCCCTTCATAGGAAACTTAAATACTGAATCCTTCTAAGAGTTTAATCCAGGAAGAAGCTTGTGTGAAAGTTGCATAAACAACACTGGGACTCTTATGTATTAAAAATTAGCCTTTTCCCAAGCAATACGTTACTTGTAGAAAAAGAAGTGGCTGTTGCCTAACCGTGCTCTTGAGTTCTATCTGTCTGTGATTCTTGTCTAATGAATCCTAGCCCTTTCTCTACTCTCTCTTTGCATCAGAACTATTTCACTTTTGAGTCAGGACAAGTGTCCTAGCCCCATATCATGAAGGTGTTTTGAACCATCTCCCTCTGCACTCATATATGTGTGGAGTAAAGGGACGGCTCACTTTTCTGTTATTACTTACCTTTAGGAACATTCAGCTTGATTGCCTCATGCACCTGCTGTGGAAAGGACATCTAAACCACAGTAGAAAATGGAGATTAAGCATGACAATAGTTGGAGGTTTGGCATTGAGGGTACTGATAATGTCACATGTGTATGATGATACAACTCTTTCACAGAAAAACTACCCCAGTATCTTCTTAAAGTTTCTCAGCAATGGTTTATTTATAGGCTGTGCCAGAGATCACTGCAATAGTCACATACCAGCCTCCAGGAACCACTGTGTGGAATAGCAAAGCCTAAGTGAAGTGGCAGTGCATATTCTTAAAACAGTTGGGTGAGCAAGGCATAATTATATTCACCTAACATATATGGGAATGTGCTGAGAAAGATTAAGTCATTTGTGCAAAGATAGGCCACTTTTAAGTGTCAGGCAGAGGGAAAACTTCGGTTTTCTGACTTACTTTCTTTCTGCTCTACTGTCAACAAAGAAATACACTGTATGACCTGAAAGGGAGAGGGTTGTTTCACTTAGAAGTCACACTGGTACTCTTGCTGTCGGGGTGACCTTAATCTAGGAGGCTTTTAGCTCGGACACTCTGACTGGTGGAGGGTGTAAGTATTTCTGTTTTTCTAATTCACTTACTCAAAATGCCAGCTCTGATGACTGAAGTAATCAGGGAAGCTTTGTGGGGAGATAACATGTTCCTCTGACTCTTCCTCCTTTTTACCGAGGAGCCAGAAGTTACTAATTAGGGATCAGGGAGAGAGATGAATGGAACACTAACCTTCCGGTGACCTAAGTCATCCCTGAAAATGTGGCAAAAGTGGATCCAACTTCCTGATCAGAAGCTCCACGTTGACTCTGTTTCCTTTGCCTTCCACGGGCTCCTCTCTAACCAGCCCATTTCAGGCTCTACATTTCTCTGAGGAACGTTGTAGGATTTCGGGTACCTTTCCTTTTCTGGCTGCCGTTGCAGCCAGTTCCTAGCCTAGGTTGCAGGCTGACTGGTGAGTGGGTGCTGCAAACTGAACGGAGCCCAACAGGCTGCAAGGCCGCAGGACACCTCAGGAAGGCTCTCCCTGTCAAGTGAAGGTGGAGAGGCTTCTGTCTGCAGACAGCTGAGGTACAGAGCGAGGCATTGAACACACAGTTACAAATCAAAACAATGGTCTTCCAGGGATAGAACATGAGCAGCGTGCTGCACAGTTTCAACCTGCATGTCCATGGGTGTCCGTAGATGGCGACAGTCATAAAAGCAAAAGCTTGCATCCTCTGGAAACAGTGACCCCAGAGGCCGTGCTCTTCACCTTAGTAACGGTAGATGACGGTTTTACAGTGCCTCACTTGGGTCTACATGATTTCATTTTTTCCTCATAGCAAACCCTAAACAGCAAGTAGGCATGAACAATCCCCTTTAATATATCGGGTTTAGAAAAGTTGTGCTGTGCTCAGGTTACCCATTAGGACGGTTTTGAGTTGAGATTTGAACCCATGACCTCTAATGTAGCAAATGATTTCCCCCTTCGTTATGCCAATGCCTTTGATTCTCAAACAGGATGCATTTTTATTCTTCCCTCCTTCCCTTCTCAGTCTCACAAAATTATATGCCAGTCACTATACAAGCACTGGGTAAACCGAGGTGAGCAAAAGAGCCGTATTCCCCACCTTTGTGGAGCTACTCTGTACTTCTTAGCCTGGAGACTGGCTTGGCAGTCACCAACCACATGTGGCTATTTATTGGGTCTGTGAGATGTGGCTGTTCTGAATTGAGGTAAGCTATAACAGTAAAATACACACTGAATTAAAAGTGTTTAGTTTGAGTAAATACAATTTTTTCATAATTTCTGCATCGATTATATGCTGATAGTATTTTAAATGTGTTGAGTTAAATAAAATATATCATTAAATCTGCCTTATTTTCCTTTTTCGAATGGCTACTAGAAAATTTTAAATTATATATATCGCTTGCATCTGTGGCTCACTCATTTCCATTGGATAGCAAGCTGTGACCTAAGGGAAAGTGATTTTGTAGGGTTCATTCAGCAGTTGATAGTATTTCTGTGGTTACATTTTTTACACTGAAACATTGGGATCATTTGAAATTTGTCCTGGTGCATGCTGGTCTGGATCCCAGTTTACTTTTTTCCCAGATGCCTACCACGCTGACTCAGGACCATTTATAAATTCGTTCATCTTGTTTTGAGGGGCTACCTTTATCATATGCTAACTCCTAGTATGTATTCTACTTCTGGATCTGCTCTTCTTTTCCATTGGTCTGTGTCTGTGTTTAAATCAATGTTATACTTGCTATTTTTGAGATGTTAAAGTATTTTGAAATGTCTGGTGAGGTTAATTTCTATCTGCACCTCCAGTTGATGTCGCTTCTCACCCCACCTCCAACAGGATTTTCTATGTTGTTTTCTCAGTGTCTTTAGCTACGGAAATTAGGATCCCTTTGTCCAGTTTAATATAACCAAAAGCAACCTTTTCAAAATTGTGATCAAGACAAATGAATTCAAAGAGAATTGATATCTATTTATGTTAACTCTTCTTATCCGAGGTAGTGGTACAGCTTTTCATTTATTCATTCATGCTTGGAATCCCTTTAATAATATTTTAGCATTTTCTTCATAGAAGTCTTACCCATTTCTTAAATTTATTCCTAGGAATTTTACCTATGTATGTATATACTACTGACTATGCAATCTTTTCTCAAGTGCTTGCTGTATATACATACATATATATCTATGTATAGATATGTATGCTATATATATCATAAAACATATTTTAATATTTTAATAGTTTAAAAACATACTAATTTCATAGTCTGTAAGCTTACCAAATTCTCTGACTCTTTGTGATAATTTGTGATAAATTTGGTTGATGGTCTTGAGCTTTCTAATCTTATCCACAAATCTAATACATTTACTTCTTTTTTCCTTTTCCTTTTTCTTTACTTTTTTTTAAAATCTACTTACTGCTTTCTTTCTTTTTTTTTTTTTTTCTCTTCTCTTCTAATTCTGTTGGCTGGTTCCTGGAGCACAATGCTAAATAGTAGTGGTGATAGTAAGTATTTTGCGTTGTTTATGACTAATGTTTCATCTTAAGTGTAAGGCTGGCTTTCAAGTTGAACTGAACATATTTTATTATAGTGAAAAAATGTATTACTATTTGAAGAGTAACGATTTTTTATTGAATTAAAAAATCATGAATAATTGTTAAATTTGTTAAATGCCTATTTATGATTATGTGATTGTTTTTTCTCTTTAGAGCTATTGAAATGATGAATCTTATTGATTTACTAATATTGACCCATGCTTGTGTTTTGAGGGAAAAGATCCCTTTTTCATGATGTTTTACTGTTTTCCTATCTTGCTAAGTTCTGTTTGCTACTATTTTATTCAAGATTTTGGCATCTATTTATAAGTGAGGTTACCTGTTATATATTGGTTTTGTTATATTCACTTCATAAAAATAAAATAATTTGGAAGTTCCCCACCCCATATTAATATCAGTTTAAAAACAAATGGACTTCTCTGCTCTTTAAAAATTTGGTAGAATTTCCCTGTGAAATCATGCAAGCTTAGTGCCTTTTTTGGGTTGGAATGATGGTAGTGGATCTTTTTTGGGGGCAACTTTCTCAGTCTCTTAGAAAAATCTATTTTTGTTTGTTTTGATTTTTTTAGATTCTCTACTTCCTCTGGTAGTTAAATTTCTTTTTCTATAAAATTGTGTGTTTGTGTACGTGTAGTTCTTTGATGTTTAGGAAGGTTCACTTTTTTCTCTTATTGGTTATCTTCATAATTAAAACTTTGTATTAAACCTGAATTTCACTTTTTTTTTTTTGAGAGAGAGAGTGAGAGAGAGCACAATTGGAGGAGGCAAGAAAGAGGGAGAGGGAGAGGCAGACTCCCTGCTGAGCAGGGAGCCTGACTCAGGGCTCAGTCCCAGGACCCTGAGACCATGACCTGAGCTGAAGGCAGACACTTAACCAACTGAGCCACCCAGGTGCCCTTATTAATTTTGGGGTTAGTATCTATTAGTTCTTTGTAATCAGTAATGATAAAATTAATGTTACCACTTATCCATTGCTCTTTCTCTGTCATCTAAGTTCAGTCAACATTATTTTTCTTATTTTTTTATCTACATATTCTTTATTTTTTTAAAGAATTATTTATTTATTCATGAGAGACAGAGAGAGAGGCAGAGACAGAGGCAGAGGGAGAAGCAAGCTCCCTGCAGAGAGCCCAATACGGGAATTTATCCTGGATCCCGGGATCACACTTGGAGCTGAAGGTAGACACTCAACCACTGAGCCACCCAGGGATCCCTACCTATAGATTCTTTAAATGGGCATATACTTCTATAATTGGTTTTGTAATCTTTCACTGGTTTCTGAAGACTACCAGCTATTATAGTTAAGGCAATAGGTGAATCTGTTCTACCTCCCAAATTTCTTTTACTTTTCCTCCTACAGTTTTATTATATCTTCATAGAGCAAAGGCCTTTCAATGTTCTTTTTTGCCATCCTAATTCCTGCATTGGTTTTGATTTTAGTTCTATGGCTACATGTATTTGTTGGAAGACTTCTGCTTTCAACTAGTATGAAATAAACAACTAGATTTGCTTTTCCATCTGAAACAAAGAAAAAGTGGACAAACTATGTGAGACAATTCAAGTGTAACATCAACCATCAAAGGGGAGTGATCTCTAAAAGAAGGCACTTAGATAGGGTGGGCCCTCTGATTGCTCCAGATTTTTGCCTTGAGTTTCTAGGTCCTGATGCAAAGAGGAGGAATCCAGGGAAAGACTAGTAAGCCTATGGAGTTGAGGAGATGGAAGTAAAAGTCTAGATGGGAGGAAGAAATTCCAGAGTACTGGAATAAAGAAAGCTGCTGAAAGAAAGGACTCTGGAGATCTGCAGATGGTCCCAGTTGAGAATCTGTGTACAGATCAGTTCGTATAAGTTAGGAAACTCTCCAGGCCAGAGAAAGAACCATTTGAGATGATTAAAAATAATTCCCATTCTCACCTGCCAAACTAGAAAACTTCATGATTCAGTCAGGGCTGCAGTTTCAACTGAGGGTGAGCTGGAGAAGAATCTGCTTCCAAGCTCATATGCTTGTAGGTAGTATTCAGTTTTTGTCAGCTGTTAGAGTAAGGGCTTCAGTTTCTTGCATGCTATTTTCCAGAGGATACCCTCATTTTCTTGGTATGTGGGTCATCCTAACATGTCTGCTTATATCCTTGGAACCAGAAAGGGAGTCACCTTGAAAGACAAGATGATACAATGTTGTATAATATAAGCAGATACACCCTGTAGCCTATACTGTATTCTGTTGTTTAGAAGCAAGGGGTCAATCCTGCCTACACTCAAAGGGGAGGGTTACACAGGGCATGAATACAAGGAGGTGAGATCATGGGGACCACTTCAGAGTCTGTGTCTATACTAGTATTTAGAAGAATGTCTTAAAAGCAACTGCATTAAAAAACAATTTACTTCGGAAGAACAAAGCTAAGCCCTGTAGAACATTTCTCATTGGAAACATTGCAAGGGAAAAGACAGTGGAGCCTTCAAAGCGCTGAAAGAAAACCTGAAACCATAAACCTAGAATTCTATACCCAGCAAAAATATCGCTCAAAATAAACATGGTCAAAATAAAACAAATAAGTCCTGGGGACATAATGTACAGCATTGTAACTGTAGTTAATAATACTGTATTGTGTGTTTGAATGTTGCTAAGAGATTAGATATTAAAAGATCATAGGAAGACAAATCTGCAGTTATGTGTAGTAATGGATATGAACTAGATTTATTTTGGTGATTTTTTTTTTTATTTTTTTTTATTTTTTATTTTTTTATTTTGGTGATTTTTGACAGTATGTTGAACCATTATATGATACATCTAAAACTAATGTATTTTTTAAAATTAATTAATTAATTAATTAATTTATTTATTCATTTATTTATTTATTTGAGGGAGGAGAGGTAGAGGGGACAAGAGAAAGATAATCTCAAACAGACTCTGCACTGAGCACAGAGCCTGATGTGGGGCTTGATTTCACAACCCCAAGATCATTACTTTATTTGAAATTAAGAGTTGACAATTAACTGACTGAGCTATCCAGGTGCTCCTAAAACTAATTTATTTTTAATAAATAAAAACACCAACAATAACTACAACAGAACAAAAAAGCAGAAAAACCCAAAGGTAAAACAAAGGATTTTCCCCAAGAGAGAAAAGGAAGCATTGAGAAGAGAAGAGGAAGCAAGCAAGGAACTTTGGCATCTGGGCACTATATATTCTCCTCCCAACCCTACTTCCATTAATTTTTTAATTTTTCCTGGGTCAAAATCTTGGGTGAGGAGTATACATCTATTGTTCCTCCAAATCTGAGCTGAACTGTGTATATATTGGTACATCCCTGCTTTACTTCCAGTGGTGGCAATTAAGTCAAAAATATATATCTAACTTCTTTTGAACATTTTCACATGCCATTCTATTCTTTTATAAGACAACTTTTTTTTTTTTTTTTTTTTAATGATAGTCACACAGAGAGAGAGAGAGAGGCAGAGACACAGGCAGAGGGAGAAGCAGGCTCCATACACCGGGAGCCCGACGTGGGACTCGATCCCGGGTCTCCAGGATCGCGCCCTGGGCCAAAGGCAGGCGCCAAACCGCTGCGCCACCCAGGGATCCCTAAGACAACTTTTTTAACAGGGCTGAAGAAGTCCTTTAAGGAGATAATAGCTTGCATGTTTTATATTAATTGAGAATGGTATGTTAAATATTTAAATTATTTAAATTGTAATAATTTAAATTATTTAAAGTAATATTTAGCATGATTTTTAACATTCTACATACAACTATGTTTTAGTTTCTAAAAGAGTTTTATTTTGTGATATAAGATCTTAACTCTTGTTTCCTTATATGAGAGTGGAAAAAAAATACTTGCGTTTTCCATCTCATAAGGTTTCTATAATATTTAATTTTATATTAGATATACTAAAATACTGTGAAAGCTCTGGCAACATGTAATAGTGTAAAGTATATTTTTTAGAATTATAATGTCATTTTTAACTCTGTGGTAAAAATAACTGTGCTTCTGGGGTGCATGGGTGGCTTAGTTAAGTGTCTGACTCTTGATTTTGGCTCATGTCATGATCTCAGGGTCTTGAGAGTGAGCCCCAAGTCAGGCTCCGCACTGGTCATGGAGCCTTCTTAGGATTCTCTCTCTCCCTCTTCCTCTGTCTGTCCTCCACTCTCCCTCTCTCTTTTTCTGTCTTAAATAAATCTTAAAAACAAACAAACAAACAAACAAACAAAAACATAGTTCTGGTTTTCAAAATGCCTATTACAATGAAGATCCTACCTTGTAGTACATGTTTTTATTTTAGAACACTGCAGGTTTTCTGCATTTCTTTTTTTTTTAAATTTTTTTTTTTTAATTTATTTATTTATTTATGATAGTCACAGAGAGAGAGAGAGGCAGAGACACAGGCAGAGGGAGAAGCAGGCTCCATGCACCGGGAGCCTGACGTGGGACTCGATCCCGGGCCCCCAGGATCGCGCCCTGGGCCAAAGGCAGGCGCCAAACCCCTGCGCCACCCAGGGATCCCCGGTTTTCTGCATTTCTAATCTGGTTTTTGTCCCAGCCTAATGGCTCTATTCCACAAATTATGTGGTCTCTCACTTATTAATTTTAGTCCTGGTTCTATTTGCTGTCGCCTTTATCATGGTGAATTTTAATATTGCTCTGGCAGTATGAGTGGCTGTGATTTCTACTATCTTGATATAGTATAATACAGGAAACATTTTGCTAAAAAATATTTCATTCAAATATTGAAATGTCCAGCACTGTTTTAATTGACTGCTTATCAACACAAAGAAAGTTATTGATTTACTCCTTTAAAAAAATCACTTCAGTTTTTTGCATAATTGATATTTATAACGATTTTTCTTTGCAGTAATCAGAGTTTGGGCAGCATTATTTTGACACCAGTAGGATCAAGAAGGTTAGATATTTTTGTAAAAACTACAAGCCCTTTAATACTGTCGTTCAGGTGAAAGTCATGAAGCATTAGAAACAAAAGACATGTGTTTAGTCCAGACGTCTGAATGTAATATGCAATGAACAAGTCTGGAGGTATGGAGTACAACTTGGAGTTCAGAGCAGGAAAAATCATTTGTTTTCATGGAAATGTTGATATTTGACTCAACTTTGAAACATTGGTAGAACTGGGATGAACATGGAAGAGCAACCAGGCATAGTAATAATAGCATCCGGTTTCATAGTGTTCACCACCTTCCAGGCACTATTCTAAGTGGTATCCATGTATTAACACATTTTGTAATTGTATTAATAGTTAATAAGGTGATTATTATCTTCACTTCTGAGTTGAAAAAACTGGGACCCAAATTTGTTAAGTGATCTATTCCAGGTCTCCCAGCTAGTAAATAGTGGTACTGCTATTTAAACTCAGGCCTTCTGGCTGCAGAGTCTCTCTCCTTAATCACTTTGCTCTTCTGCCTCTAATTAATGTGATATATTTTGAGGGAACAGTAGAATAGGAGAAGGTTAAAGTCATGGAAGCTTTTGAAAGGAAAGCAGAGGCATTCATATGGTATCATATGAGTATAAAGCAGTTCAGTCTTTTTAGAAAATAATTTGATGGTTCTGTATTATATCAAGAATTTCAGTCATCCCACTAAATATTTGTTTTAAGGAATTTGGGAGACAATTTTCAATGGGGCTCGCATTCAGGTCCATCTTACAAGCAGGTGTTAAATGCCTTACTGTTCTGGACTATTTTTTCAAGGAGGTTTGCATCGCACAACAGCATTGGCATATAGACATAGTAACTCACCTCTGATCAGATGGCTAGTTTATTTATTGTCCAGTATAATGATGTCTCCCTTTGGAGCAAAGTTTGGCAAGTTTGCTTGCAGTACATTATGGAAGGTTCGGTTTCCTAGGCTCAGGGTTTCTTCACTGTGATGCAGACACAGTCCCTGTGCATCATCTGTCTGGGCCACTTGACACTACCTTGGTGGGCCTTGGAGGACAAGAAGTAATGTGAAATGAAGCTCATTCTACTTATTGTGTCCAAGAAATAAGGCCTTTGTCTGACCCAGGAGTGTCATGTCTGCTGCCAGCACTCCAGAAACTGTGGCAAGCTATCTTGTTAACTTCCAGGTAGCGCAAAATCTTAGACCCTTTACTGTTCTTGACAAAGGGATCATGAGAATTATCACAAAAGCATTATGTATAATCACTGGAAAGTAATCTATCCAATAATAAGATAATAGTTTAGTAAATTATCATACATTTCTATAGTGGAATATTAATTCCATGGCCCTTAAATATCATGTTTTTAAAGATTTAAATACTTAAGAATAAGCTCATGAAAATATTATTTTAAAATTATATTATGGAATTGATACATACAGTAAAATCTTGATTTGTAAAATGTGTTTGTATGTTTAGAAAAAAACTGGGATAAGATATCCAGAATGTAAAATATTCTTACATGTAGGTTGTAGAATTATAAGTAAGGTTACTCTTTCATTTTTCTATTTCCGTATTTTTCAAATTATTCCATAATGAAAATATATTACTTTTATAATGAAGAAAAATACATACCATGAATGAAGTCAAACTGAGGGAGTTGACATGATATAATCGGCAGAATAGATACTGTATATATTCTTGAGAGGACAGTAATATGAGGATATGTTTAAAACTCATGCAATCAAAGAAGATCTGGTTTTCATTAAAATGCACATATACAATATAACTGAAAACCATTAGAACAAAAGCAAAAATAAAAATCCAAGTTATAACAGAGGGATAGAGGAAACATGGCTATTTTAGAAATTCTAATTTAAGGAAACTTAATCCATTTGAACAAAATCTAAGCTCATCAAAGCCTCTTGTTGTCTAATAAAAAGGAATTAAGTCAGTTAATCATAAGAAACAGTGTTTGCATACTAAAGTACTGCAAGATAAAATGATTGTATGTCTGACATTTGCTTTAAAATATTCCAGCAAAAAATGAATAAATACAAATAAAATGAGGGGAATAGTTGAACTAACCTTAGCAAAAATATTGATAGCTGTTGAAGTTGTGTGTTGCTTCCATGGGACTTATTATTCTGTCAATTTTGTGTGTGCTTGAAAATTTCCATGAGAAAAAAATCAACAAAATATCACTGATTTATATAATTTTAAAACAATATCTCTCATCCTTGGCTGCACATTAAAATCGCTTAGGAAGTTTAAAAAGTACTGATGCTTGAATCTCACCACCTCTGAATCTAATTTAATTGGTCTTAGATGTGGCTTGGGCATCAGAAGTTTTAAAACCTCTGAGGTGATTCTAATGTATAGTTTATGTTAAAAACCATAGTTCTAAGTAGGCTGCATTAGGTAGATCTTTAAGGAGCATTGACTATAATAATGGATAATTTTTTGCTGCACATCCTAAAACAATGTGACTAAGTTTTCTGTTATGTTAATTCACAGAGCATCTCTCAGTAAAAAGCAAGACACTAATAATTTTTTTTTATGCAGACAGTTCTTCTGAGTACCAGCATAATAGAGTGCAGAGACATAGCTTAATGATTCCTTCACTTGATAAAATGATAAAGTTTCAAAGGATTCTGAAGAATGAATAACTAACATAACCCTTTCAAATATTAGTTGAGTAAGAAAAGGGTTAAATGATATAGAAACATCATTAGTATAGTTTAAAACATTAGTATCTTACAATTTCTTAAAGTAATTCTTGTTTATTTTAGAAAACTGAGACGAATATTTAGAGATATAGAAGAAAATGTTCAGCCATAGTTCCATTATCCATGGTAAATGCTGATAATGTTTTATAGCATTCGATTTCACATTTATTTTAATTTTCTATGGAAAAACTTTAAACATCAATGTAGGGATAGTGGTACCATAAAGCTCTAGTTTCTCATCACTCAGCTTCAATAGTTATCAACTCATGATCAATCTTATCTGTGATTTTCTTTCATTTAATCATCCCTTCCCCCACACTGGATTATTTTGAAGCAAATCTTGTGTATCATTATTTCATCTATAAATATTTTAGTTTGTATTAGGGCAAATAATCTTCAGGTCATTAACACGTATCTGAGGTATTGGTATTCTATGTTGACTGAAAGAAGATCCATATGCTACAGTTCCTAATTCTGTAGTTGCCAAAGATGGTGTTGTGTTATAAAAGTAAAAATCTGGCTTATATCCTTGAGCTGCAGAAGGATCTGCTGGCAGGACCGAGACTTTTCTCAGAAAGTAACTCCATCAGTTTAAATGATGAAATAAGTAGACTGAAATCCAAGAAACCCAGAGTTCTACCCATTAACCAGGCTTTAATTTGGAATATTTAGAGAATTAAAGTTACCTAATGTTTTGCTTTAAAATAATCTAAATTGGTCTCTTGTTCTCATTTTCTTTAGAGCCAGGTGGTTTCCCAAAGGGTTTGGCAGATTGATTAGGTTAAGTGTACTTTGGTAAGATTAACATGGAGGCAATATGTTAGAAAGGAGTTGAAGACAGGAAAATCATCTAAGTAGATACTCAATTTTTGTGGCCTGAGCTGATAAAAACCCAGTGGTGGGCGGTGGCAGAGGCAAAACTTAGCATATTATTTATAGTAGAAATTAGCAGAACTTGGCCATAATTTGTTATAGGATTTAAGGGTAAGAGAATAATCAGATATGCCTTCAGCCCTGCCCTAGGGGTCTAGCATAACACTATGCTCTTGGCAGAATGAGTGAAGTGAGATGGGCAAGGAATGATGGGGGAAGAAAGGGATGGATTAGTCCAATGTTGGTGTACTGAGGTTAAAGTAATATCATGGCCTCCAAGGAGGTATTTTTTGTGGGCTGCTCAAGTGGAGGACTAGAATTCAGGTGATATATGAAAGCTGGAGATCTGCCTCTGAAGATTACTCACAAAGCTTTAAGGATGATTGAATTTTCATGGGGAATATTTGTTTAAGGAAGAGAGCATGTGGCTAAAGAGAAATCCTTTCAGTAGTCCCAATGGATGGGAGAAGGAATAGGGACAAATTTATCTAGAATACATTAAATTAATTTTTATTGAACATCTACGTAACAGGCATTTTGCATGGAAAAAGAAAGGAGTGCTTACTGTGCAGACTGGGAGGCACACGAATGCAAAAGGAATATTATGCCAGAGAGATGCAAAAAGATTTATGAAAATAAAAACTAGACAAAAATGACTTGAAGTTCCTAGGACAGCAGGAGGTTTATGGGAGTATGCATATTCCAGGAGAATAGAAGGAAATGGTTCTTCATGCAGAAGTAGAGGCACAGACCTGTCCTTGGGGCAGTGGTGAGGTGTCTGGCATGGCCGAAGCATGGGACATAGGGTGAAGAGAATGGCAGGGCTCTTAGTTGTGATAGGCAAGCACCAGAACCACTGTGGGGTCCGAAGAATGTTAGAAACACTATTAAAATAGAATATAGAGGGCACCTGGGTGGCTTAGTCAGGTGACAGACTCTTGATTTTGGCTCGGGTCATGATCTCTGGGTTGTGAGGTCCGTCCAGCCCTCAGTCGGCCACTGCCCTAGGTGACGTGTTTACTTGAGATTCCCCCCCCACTCTGCTCTCCCTCTCTCCCCATGTGCTCATGTGCAAGCGTTCTCTTTCCCCCTTCCCATAAATAAATAAAATAGAAGATAAAATCAATTTAACGTAAAGTAACAGAAGAGGAAATAATGGAAGATTTGTTAAGTTTTCCTCTTCTGTTTATCGAGCAAATGCTGTCACAATCAAGTGCTGTATGTTCACTTTTATGAATTTATATTCATTTTGTGCATATAAAAAATTTGACGTATCATAATGTGACCAAAGTTAAGTAGTTAAGGTCACACACACACACACACACACGCACACACACATATACACATACATATTCAATGCTCAATGTATTAATTATCAACAGGCAGGAACTGAGGATATGAAGGTCAGTGAATAAAATCTCACCTCCAAGATCTTTGTTTGATTAGTTGAAGACAGACAATTTAAAGAAAGTTATATTCTAGTTGCAGAATGTAAAGATTCTGGAACACTCAAGAGGAGTACATAGTCTAACTTGGGTGTTACTAGAAAGATCTAGGAGGCCCTCTTGAAGGGGTGATGAAAATTTCTTTCTTAAATATTACAAAAGAATTAGTGGCACACCATGCCCATTGAGTAGCACTAACCAGAGACATGGAAGTAAAAGGAAGTACGGTTCATGTAAGGAGCCATCATCATTATTCTTGAAGCTCTAATTGTGAAAAAGATCAAGGCAGAAGATGAGCTTGTAAACCTGGGTAGAGACCAGTATGGGTGGACGTTTCACATACTAATTGAAGGAACTTGCGGTTTCTACAGAGCAGTGACCTGGCTGGATTTACTTCTCAACGCATGACTTCCGCAGCTCACTGTAGGATGAGCTTGTTGGGAAGGCAGGCTTGGGAATAGGAAGGTTAGTTGGGTGGGTTTTGTAGCAAACTGGGCTTCACTAAGTAAAATGAAATTAGGATGAACTTGAAGGGACAGAGTGGAGAAATATTCAGGAAATAAAATTGGCAGGATTCATTAAGCTATTTATGGAAATTTAGGGAGAGTGAGTCAAAGGGAGGGATCACTCCTAGATTTTTGGTTTGGTGCATGATTCTGCCTTTAGCTGCAATAATAAATACAGCCAAAGAATATGTGTATTGGATTAGATGATGAGTTCTGTTTTGGACCTTTCGAATTTAGGGTGCCAATGGGCTATTGCACATGAAAATTTCCAAGAGACAGTTGAATATCTATCTGAAAGTTGAGTGAAAAATCTAGGTTTGAAGCCCAAATCTGGGAGCCATTAGCATGATGGGTAGCCCTGAAATTCTAAAAGTAGGTATTCTCTTTAGTATCAGCATCATGTTCATAATTAATATGAACGTGCTAAGTGTATACCGAGCAAACTACCACAAACCAAAATTTGAAATGACCTCAACTTAACCTTGTTTAATTTAACTCTGATCTGACCTGAACTGTACTTTAAAAACTGAAGTATGAACGCAATCATAATCTTTTAAGAATGTTATCTCTCCCCCTCCCCCAAATTAATCTTAGCACCAAAGTAGCATATAAAATATAATTTGAACTGAATTGATGGACCACTTACTTGGGAATTCTGAGAATTGGGTGACTGGTGTACACAGGACACTGTATTCATTGCAAAAGACTTCAAAGGAAGTCCATATAATGATTTTGGCAATAAAAAGAATTTAATTTTTCCTCTCCCAGCTCAAGCTCAAGTCATCCAGGGAGAAAAATTACTCCCAGATGAGCTTACAATTGCCAACAATCCAAAATTTAACCAAATTGGATTCTCACACACTGTGTTTGGAAGGAAGACTGACAAAATGTTCTTTCACTAGATTCTAGGAAGCCTAGGGCTTACTTAACTGCAGTGGCCCTGGAAAATGACTGTTACCTAAAGATCAAGAGTAACTAAGTCTAATGCTGTTCATTTGTGAGAGAGTTTTCCAATAATAATTTTGGTAAGTGACATCTTGTATGATGTAAACAAACATGAGAGTATAAACTGTAGAGTGATGACTAAGGGAACTTACCAGTATTGCTGTAGTTTGAACTTTGATTTACCGTTTAATTGGAATTTTATTCCAAAAACAGAATTGATCAATAATCATGGCAAATAATCTCCATCGCTTGTAGAGTGCTTACACTGTGGGAAGCGTTAGTCTAAATACTTCACATACCCTTATGCCACCCTATTAGAAGAGCACTGTTATTAGCTGCATGTATCACATAAGGAAACTGAGTCAAACAGAGGGTCAGTAAACTTGCCCAAGATCACATAGCTAGTAGTTGGTGGTGCAGGTCATGTTCCCTCAGAGCCTGCGGTAGACCTGGGTGGTATGCCCTCCCCCAGATCCCGTCGCAGATGCTGGTGATGTGCCCTCAGATTCCATGATCAGACCCGTGTTGTGTTCCCTCACTCAGATCCTGTGGTAGACCTGGGGGGTGGGCCCTCCTGCGAATTCTGCTGTAAGAGTCCATGGGACCTTCAGATGGTCTGCCTTTGGCATCCATGTTCTTAATCACAATCCTAGTTTAAATGTTAGTGAATACAATTGGTAAGCGGGGTATCTGTGCATTGTGGAATTTCGTCAAATGCAGAGATGACGTGATTCTTGCCCTTTAAAAACATGCAGTCTCTAGCACTGTTTCCTAAATAATTTGCATTGCAGCACATGACAATGCTTCCTTTGATTTCATTTTCCCTACTGTTGTGTAGAGGTGCTATTAGAACATATTTCTTATATCTAAAAGTAAAGAAAAAATTTTTAAAATGGAAATTTTAAATTGTTTATTTAGATTAACTTTACCTTATAGCGATGTACAAATTATGTATAGGGATTTCTAATTTTTGGAGATTTTACAAGGACTTCAGTGCTTACCCAAGAAATACATTGAAAGTAATTTAAATCAGATTATTGGAAAGGTACTAGGCATGCTTGTTATTAAAAGTTTTATAATGGATGCTTTCACTTTTATTAAAAGAGTAATATATAGTCACATGATAGGACACTTAGAGATAAAACGTGGAAATCCATACAATCCCAGTTGGGCAGCTGCTATACCTTAGAGTCTTACTTCCTTATATTCTTCTCCTGTATATCTAGTCTTATAGTATTGTGATAATAGTATACTCATTATGTTGTACTTTAAGAAGTTTTTATTAGTATTCTTGAAGATCCTTGTTTTTGTAAAAATAAATAGAGTTCTTAATTGTCTTTCGTATAAATCTGTATTTTCATATTCTGGGCTTGCTTTGTAGTTTTTACCAAGTTCATATATTATAATTCAGAAACCTTTTTGTGTTCTCTTTTCTGTTGTTTATAAACTCTTAGCTTGTTCCAAGCCTGGGCTTCCCTTAGCTCAGCCCAGTCAGATCTGTGGATGCCCCTGCCTGCTGGTCTGCTTTGCCTAATACCTGAGCCATTCTTACCTGGGTCTCCGATGCATCTTTAGCCTCAGATCCATTGATGAATGGGACCTGGAGTTAGCTTTATCCATCCCATACTTGGATTCATGTGCACAGCTATTTAGAACCCTGCTTTCTATCAGTTGACCCTCCACCCTGCTGGTCCTCTGTTGCCAGTTGCCATGGTATCAGCCCTAGGCCCTCACTTTCCTGCTTTCCCATCTTTCTTCCTGTACTTGCCAGTTTTTGCTGACATGACCCGGTTTCCTGTTCTTAGTTTCCCTCTTCCCTTGGATGATTCCCCTTCATTCCCATAGGCCCCTTCAGAAGTGTCCTTGTTGACGCCTTTCTTAGTTCCTGCCAATCTTATCCCTTGCATATTCCTAGTCAGATTTTGTACAAGATTTTCCAGGGTCACCTCCTGACTTCTGAATGGGACTTCTTGGAATCCTTACTCTTCTTTATTCATTGCATTCAACCTATGTCTTGCCCAAGTTATACCCTTTGGACTTAGTTCCTTTGACTGGCTCACTGTCTTTGATGGCAAGTGCTATAGGTGGCTCTGCTCCTTTGGTGTGTACACTGTCTGAGGACCAGGCCTCTGCCCGTCTCTATTCTCTTTCCTTGTGGCCTCTTTTTGCAGAGACCCGAGGATACCCAGGACAATGACAGCATGTTTTCTTCCAAAGACAAATTACAAACTATAAGAGAGTTAAAGAAAAATTTTAATGCATGTGGTTACTTTAAAAAAAATATTCACTGATTTTTGTTCAGTTTTAAAAATCCTTTTTACAACTGAACTATTTATCGCTTGAAGCAAAAGGAATGACTGTGTCACGTCCAGACGTCTTTGTACTGTGTAGGCTGTAGATGCAGTGCATGTTGTGTCTAGTTTAACATGACTGTAACACATGAAATAAAAGAGTCCATCAATACAGACTAAATTAAAATTGGAGTTGCATAAATAGAATCTATGGTGAGCTGTTTTTGAGTTGCCTCATTTATTCTACTTATTGATGAATTTTCATAACTTACTCCTTGAATAAATTATCCAAGAATCAGCCTGTGATTTTCTTTATATATTACTTCATATTTGTATAAAGGTACTGCCATAATAAAATCTTATAATGATTACTGTTTTTACTACTTGGTTGGGCTGGATGTTTTTTTATAATGATTACTGTTTTTTACTATCCAATTGGACTGAATTTTTCACTTACAATTTATATAAAAGTGGAACAACAGTGTGAGTCTGCTGTTTAAAGGGGCTCAATAACTCTTTCATTTTGTCGATTCTAGGATCATTCAGATCCTTTCCTTTGTCATACGTGTTACCGTTAACATGATTAAAATATACAACTGCTTTCCGCTAAGATATCAAATTTGGGTATTCACTGCTTTAATACCAACCTCCTAACATTATGCCACTCTTATTCTCACTGACTTATATGTGCAATCATGTGGCATGACCAGTTACAAGATGCAGCAAGTGGAGAGGTTCTGTGACAGTTATTGGAACAAGAAAGCTGCAGGTGGTTGACTCAATTAAATGTGCCATTTCTGTAGTATACAGCTGTGATGTCCAAATGATCTGATGATGTGGCTCATAAGTGAAGAAAGTTGTTGGCCATGGAGAAATCCATGAAAGCATTAATGAAAGATCCCAGCTACTGGAAGAACATGGCAATGGAAAGTCTAGTTAGAAATCAAGTCTAGGCAGGCCAGTTGTTGATTTTGATTTGATTTGTTCAGACCAACTGTTGCTTTCTTCTGCACCAAACTCAGAGGTCCCAAATTATAACACTCTTATGACCAACTTAAAGAATTTCTAGTATTTTCTCTTAGGGGTGGCTATATAATATATGTAGAAAGGAAGAGTTGTGAAGAGAAGGAAGAGCGTTCAAGTTAGGTGATGCTCCAGACCACCTATCCTTGGTTTACTCAATGGTTTTTTTATGCATTTTACATATTGGAATTATGTGTAGGAATTTCTTTGAGAAAAGTGATTGCCTTAAGAAAGCTTGAGAAATAATCTCTCCATCTACTGCAGATACAAAACCCCTGTTTAGTGCTGTCTCCTTTTTAGCTGTTGATGGGACAGATGCATTGAGTACCTACCTGTTGAGTGCCAGGATCTGTAGTGCTTTCCTAGGCATCCTTGTCATCTCTTGGGCTATTCAGTGGTTACTGCTCTGTGCTTCTAGTTTTTCCCCATGGTTCTGCACACAACTCACTTATCTTTTTATCTTCACATTTTTTGGATGACCTTATTTATAATTTCAAAATAACTTCTATACCAAAGACTTCAAAAGCCGTATTTCCAGCCTAACCTTGCCATGACAATCCTGTGTGAGGTTTGGGGAGTCATCTTGTCTGAGCCTCAGTTTTCTTATTTGTATAATGGGTGCCATTACCTTCACAACCTAGAAGGAAAAAAAAAAAGAGAGAGAGAGAAAGAGTGAAAGTATGGGTTTGTCGAAAGTATGGGTTTACATATAAAAAACAGAATTGTTTTTACTCCTGTAATCTGCACCTTCAAAGACTCTAACTTTTTATTTTTTTTTTTATTTTATTTATTTTTTTTTAAAGATTTTATTTATTTATTCTTGAGAGATAGAAGGAGAGACAGAGCCAGAGACACAGGCAGAGACATAGCCAGAGGGAGAAGCAGGCTCCATGCACCGGGAGCCCGACGTGGGATTCGATCCCGGGGCTCCAGGATCGTGCCCTGGGCCAAAGGCAGGCGCCAAACCGCTGCGCCACCCAGGGATCCCGACTCTAACTTTTTATTGAAGAGAATGTGTGATTCTATGGAACCTGATACCTTACACTGAAGATTTGCTGATCAGTACTCAGTCATTCATTGTCCTCACATCAGATACCACCCTTGATTTTTTATATTTTTATCGATGCACAATTTTTCCAACAGTTCCTATATCTCAAAATCTCACAAGCACCTTCTAATCCTTTCTCCTCTTTTTATGTCTTATTGTTATCACATTTTTTCCAGACTTTGCTGCAACATGTCTGGGTTATTATAATAATCTCATAACTAGTCCCCTTGTCTTCAGTCTTTACTACTTCTGCTGTCTCTGCTTGGGGGTTTTGTTGAACCTTCTTTTGCTTTCTGTTTCTCTTCTCCCAGAAAGCATAGCCTCCTTGGTTATGAAGAGTATCTTCCTACTGCCTATACCTTGCCGTCAAGACTTGTCCTCCTTGCCTTCAAGGTCCTCTACAGTATATCTGTAATCTGCATTTGCAGCTCTTCCTTTCACAGCTCCTCCTTTATGAACCATCTCTTCAACTATAAAGTCTCTGTTCTCCAAAAGAATGTTGACCACTTTTATTTCTGGATCTTTCTATAGGTTCCTCTGTCTATCTGGAATATCTTCATTTTTTTGAAAAACTACTGATCAGTTTTGTGAGGCCCGTTGAAAATCGTACCTGCATGGAAGTATTTGTTTTGTTTCTAAGATTTTATTTATTTATTCATGAGAGATACAGAGAGAGAGGCAGAAACATAGGCAGAGGGAGAAGTAGGCTTCCTGGGGAGCCTGATGGAGGACTTGATCCCAGGACCCCAGGATCCTGACCCGAGACAAAGGCAGATGTTCAACCACTGAGCTACCCAGGAGTCCCTGCATGGAAATATTTGTAATTTTTCCCTAAACAAATGTGCTTTTGACTCTTCTCTCCTGAACCTATCATGCCGCGGCTGTTTACTTCATCTTCCAATTACTCGGTGGCTGTATAGCACTAAGTAATTGTGTAAAACAATTTACCTCCTCCTGGAGCTTAACTTGATTACTGTGTATTTATTTCTTTGTGAACTATATTTTGAAAGAGCCACAAACCCATGATCAAAAAGTAGTTAGTGGCATAATATAGTTTCATCTTACAAGTTATATCCTGCCATGTTACACGTATAAGAAGGAAAACTGACTTTCAACCAGCTTTTCTCTTGAAAATATAGGGCACCATTTTAATACTCATCTTTTCTTGATAAGACGCAGGAAGATATAGTAAGAGAATTATTTCAGCTGTTGGTATTTATATTCATGTTGAAATATGGTTGAAAGAAAGTACCTTTTTTTTTTTTTTTTTTAAGAAAGTACCTTTTAATCAGAAACTAATGTTTTATAGAAAAAGTAAAACTTACTCCTGGAAAAATGTTTTGCCTGTTCTTTGATTAATCTTCAGAGGGACTTTTCTTTTTGTAGTTTGTATATCCCTATTTTAAGGAATTAGGCTCTGTATCAAGTTTTTTGGTATTATTACAAATCAGCTAATCCTTTACTACTTTAATATTGTGAACCATTCACTCTTTATTGTTTTTTTTTAATGCTAGAAAATAAAATGCAAGACTCCACCCTATATTAATGTAACTTTACGGTTAAGATTTTACATTCACAAAAGTCCAGAAATTCAAAGTTTTATAGTTCCCAAAAGAATCCTAATTCAGTCACATTGCATAAACTGATATTAAGGCTGAAATGTATCATCATTACAGTAATGCAAAATACTCATATATGCATGAGGACACAGTTATGGTTGCTGAGGGAACCATAATTTTGGATTTTCTGAGTTTTTTTGCACATACAGTTTCAACCATAATGTTAAGTTAATGCAGTTTTTTTCATTGACTCTGAAGTAATATATTTGTTGCTATGTTTATCTTAAAAATAAATTTTCATTGACTCTATTTTTTTCTTCTGTATATCTATAAACCTGTGCTTACAGAGATCCGATGCCCCTACAAAGAGAACTACCTAAGGAATATTTCTATATAAAAATGGTTTTTCGCCTCATGTATACTCATATTCTTTCTGCCTTCCTCTCACACGCACATACACACACAGCCTCACACACTTATGTTACATTCTGGCACATTATAGAAGCAGGTAGCATATCCACTACCTGCTGTTGAAAGTGTTGACGATACTGAATTATTTATTCTATCTTCTACACTCTCCAAAATCGTTTTGGGTACTTTGACACATTTTGGTCTCTTCCATATGGATACTTCATGGTGGCAGAGTTGCCAGATGCTCAGGTTTTGTGACAGTCTTAGTTTTTCAAGGACTGTTGGAATATTCTTGGGAGAATCTCGCCTTGTTACTGAATCCTATGGAGAGGCAAAATACTAACGTTTCTTTCAAGTGTTTTTTTTTTTTTTTAAGTCAAGGAATTATTACAAAAAAAGTTATTAGAATGTCCCATCTGAGTGTGTTTAACTTTGGGCACTTAGGAAGAGAGCAGTTTGTCATGAAATTCACGTGTGATGAATTGGAATCCCTAATAATGAGTAATAATAGCAGTGTATACGAATTTGGGGATTCAACCAAAGTTATCTAAAACATCAAATGTTAACTCTCCTATAACTTCAGCCCTTTGTTTATATTTCCGGTGCCAAAATACAAAGATGAAGAGCAGGATGTCAAATGTCAAGTCTATCTTATCTTATTATCCCTTATCTTTATACATACATATATATATATAAGAAATATATATGTAGGGCAGCTCCAGGGTCTCAGTGGTTTAGTGCCGCCTTCAGCGCAGGGCCTGATCCTGGAGTCCTGGGATTGAGTCCCACATTGGGCTCCCTGCATGGAGCCTGCTTCTCCCTCCGCCTGCGTCTCTGCCTCTCTCTCTCTCTCTGTCTCGGTCTCTCATGAATAAATAAATACAATCCTAAAATATATATATTTCATATATATAAATATGCTCAATATTTGCTTAACTGAATAGAATACAGATATTTATAGTCCTAGATATTTGTTTTTTCTCTGCAATATTAATAGAAACTCATAATCTTACCCCTTTTCAATCACTGCCTTTCACACATACCAAACTGGAAAGTTTCTTCGTCTTTTAAGGTCCATCTCAAGCGTTATCTCCTTTACAGCATTTCTGGCTCTCACAGGCCAGGTCTGAGGTTACTTTCTTGCTTCTCCTGTGGCATTCTATGTATTTCCTGACATTCCCAGACCACGACTATATACAAATACAAAAGGGAAGAAAGGAAAGAACTGACTGGGAAGAGATGCGTCCCTGCTATGCTATGTGAAAATGTCTTACATGGTGGAAGGAGTCTTTGGATGGCTTTTAGATAATCTATGGCATGTGACCTTCAGGTACAGGCAATGGAAAATTCAAATAGCATTGAGACCCAAGATATTTGTAGGGAGGTTGTAGTGCATATTTACACTCATGTTCAAGTATTTTCTCTCTGTTTTGTGTGGCGAGAAAGGGAAGAACAGGTCAAAGGTAGTTTTTCTGTTGTTTTTTTTTCCTCTCAGTGAATGGGCTTTTTTTCCCCATTAAACGGAGATTATTTTAATCCCAATGTCAAACTTGAAGTTGTTCCCATCTTTGGAATTTAAAGGCAAACTCACAAGCAAAACCCATGACTGGCTTTCTTTCTGTCACTGACTTTATCCTGAGCTCATCTTTGCCTCTGACTGGCTAACCCAGAGCAGGTGACCTCATTTCATGTTCCTCAGTCATCTGGTAAGCAAATGTGGCCTGAGGCATTTTATGAGCTGTCATATTTAGTGAGTCCTACATACAGTGTGGTTATCAAGGGTGAGACCAAGAAAAACGCATCTCAGAAAGTTACCATGCCATGTAGGTTGTGTTGAATGACACAAAGACTCCATTTTTAGATCATCTTACCAATATTGTTTATATAATATTTTGTACTTTTCATCTGTTTTTTCCTCCTGTACCTATATAAATATTAGTTACTTAAAAAAAAGACAATAAGTTGTGATCCAGAGAAGCATGTGAAAAAAGCTTTCATTTGTGAGACTTAGACAGCTGCGTAGATTTTTAAATTTTCATTTTATTATATTAAAATAGGAAGTTTTAGTTTTTAAAAAGCTAGCTTTCATATGGTTTCCCCTTGTTGATATAGATTGGGAAGCACAGTCATAGAATTTTATGTTGTTGGCTTGATGAGAAAGAAACAGTATTAATAGATCAACGTTTATAAAAATCTCATCTTTAAAAAAATAAGGTATGAAAGAGCAGGGCACTGTCTTGGGACTCTCACTTCCAGATTCTTTTTCTACTGCAGATGTACTATTTATTTATTTATTTATTTATTTATTTATTTATTTTTAAGATTTTATTTATTCATGAGAAACACAGAGAGGAGAGAGAGAGAGAGAGAGAGAGAGAGAGAGAGAGAGAGGCAGAGACACAGGCAGAGGGAGAAGCAGGCTCCACTCAGGGAGCCCGACGTGGGACTCGATCCTGGGTCTCCAGGATTACGCCCTGGGTTGAAGGCAGTGCTAAACCGCTGAGCCACCTGGGCTGCCCAAGTACTATATTATTTAAAATTTCACTGTCCCAGATACTTTTTGAGTGCCTACTGTGTACAGTATATTTTTCTAGCTTTGACTTTTGTAATTAGTTAACTAGCGATACCCTTATAATTAAAGTGATGTGTAAAAATAGCAAAACATTAGGGATACTAACTAAATTATTTGTAGGGAGTTATTTCTTCAAATGGCATATTAAGCGCCAAATTCAGGGAAGATTTCAAAGAACTGCCTTTGACTTGCCAAAACAAACATAGGAGAAATAATCAAAACACAGGGATAATCTCTATGAGAAGCATAACAACAAAATGTCACAAATCAAATGATAGAACAGCTCAATAGACTACAGGATTCTGGGAAGCAAATTTAAAACAAATACTCACAAGAACCAAAAAATTTAGGTCTTATGACCGATTATAGAAAGACTGAATATTTAGGAGGCACTTTATTTTGTGCTTGTTAATTTTAGCGGTAGATGTGACTCAGTAAAAATAGCAAGTTACCATATTTTTCCCTGTTAGCTTATTCGTTATTTGGGCACGAAATACCTTACTTTCCATGGTTTTCAGGAGTAGTTTACTTGATATACCAGGAGGCAGTTATTATTGTTGTTGTTGTTATGATTGTTTTAACTATTCTTGTGTCATAATATTCAAGCCGAGGATGATAATATCAAAAAGCCACTTGTGTTTGTCTGTAGTTTGTTTCTCAGGCTTGTGCCTGAACTGAGCTTTATGTATCTATTTGAGTGGTAGTCTTTCTGGCTTGACTGGTCAGTGTGTCCTTAAACATGTATAATCTCAACAACATAGGTAGTATTGGGTTAGAGTAATGATAGGACCTGTATCCATTACCTTGGGCTTCTGGTCTTCCAACTTTATAATATTTAGAAATGAACTCCATGAGTGCCATGAACTAAAGGGCAAAGAACATTCCCATATAAAATAATATGCTGCTGTTAAGGAGTAGTCTACAATAGATTAATCATGAGGTGAATTATAAATATTTCACATACTAATTATATTAGTTTATGGAGATAAAACACCATATGAAGTGTTCCCAGCACACTCAGCAAGTTAGATGTGCTTTGCACGTTAATTGACTTAGTTCTTCAAAGCCTATGATCATGAATCCCTGAAGATGACAGAAATTATTATCATGATATTGTACATTCCTGATCTTTGTACCAGGTTGACACCTACCTTTCCCCAAGAGTTCCTTTTCTATGGATCATATCATGAGTCCTATTTTAGGATGATGAAGCAGAGAACAGTGCCTGAGATATTATTAGGGACTCAAAGAAAAAGTAACGAGTTTGATCAAAAGTGACATCAAATAATTAATCCTAGACTCGTGTTGTGTGCTCAAGGTAGAAGGTAAGTGTTTTCTATTGGGGATGTGAGATGCTTCCCAATGGGACGTGAGTTGCTTCCCCACTTGTTTTTAATGGTAAAGAGTAAATACCATATTGAACACTCGACTGTATGCAGAAAATCAACCAGTTTGATTTTTTCAGTGTCATTAAGGTTACAAATGACTGACTCATCCATTTGTTCATTCTCTTAATTCAAAACATTTTTTGAGCATCCAAGATAGGATAGTGAACAAGGAAGATATAGGGCGTGTCCTAAGAGAATTTAAAATCCAGAGTGGTACCTGTCACGATAGGGAAACTATAGGATACTAAAGAAAAGAACAGTAGATCTAATTTTTCTTATCAAGGAATATATATACCTTACTAGGAGAAAATAAGATAACCTGTGACTTGGAGAAACATGTAGGAAAGATATGTAAAATTATGTAACAAACCAGAGCCCACGGTTTTTAATGAACACATTTGGTGACCAGGTCCTTTAGCTCAATTGAATCTCCAATGCACTTTCTTTTGTCAGTCTATTATCTGTTATCTTTAGTTACATACTGGGCACTCCACTTATATTCCACATTTGTAGAACCTGTCCCTTCATTTCTCCTCTATTCCAACCACTAATCTTTTTTCTCCTTTTGTATTAAGGAATGTTACCATTGCCCATCTGATTGCACAAGCTAGAAACCTTGGTGTTACCCTTAGCCTGCCCTCCTGTAACCAAGTCAATATTACTGTTATCTCCATTGCTTTTAATATCATCCACTTTTCTCTATCCCAGTGCCTGGCCACGTCCTTGTTATTCCAGTAGGCTGACTTGGAGTGGCCACCTCAATTGCATGTCTCCAGGAGACCCTTCACTGATGGTCACTAGCTTTCCACAGTTTATCTAACAGTGTAATCACTCAGGAAATATATGCTGAATGAAGGGGTGAAATAAAACTACTCAGTTTTATTTATGCCATTTATATTTTTTATGCCATTTATGCCATTCTTTATGCCATTTATATTTTTACTTCTCAAACACAGATGATAATGAGAAGTACAGTTAACAGGAACCATTGAGTCACATTCTAATCTTAGATGACTCAAAATCAGTGTGGAATAACTGAAAAAAATAGAGGCTTTGGGTCCAGATCGACTTGGATTTGGAACTCCTCTCTGCCTCTTAGTAACTGCTGTTGCCTTAGCACTTAACCAAACCTCTCGTGCTTTAATTCTTAATTAGTAAACTGGAAATAATAAGACACATCTCTTAGAATGATTAAATTAGATGATATATGTTAAAAAAAAAACAACTCTTGCATTACTCATGGTTCCTTGTCTTCCTTTAGAATATGATCACATAGCTGTTGGACAGGCATGGTTTTAAACAAATTGGTTTTATCTTTAGATATGTATAGAACAACCTTTCTTATTTTGAGAGTGGTAGTGATGGCGATACTTTGATAACTCGTCCTCTCATTTTACTACCATTTTTCTCAGCCAACGAGCATTCACCATTGACTTAGTTAAGGATAATGAAAAGAAATAAAGCATTGTTAGAATAATTATAAACATACAGTGGATCCCTGTATTGCTAACAGATAAAGTGTGAACTTGGCAAACTTGTTATGCTATATTTGGGTGCTTCTAGGTCTGATGGAAGGAACACCTTTCCAGTTTTATTTGATTACTTACTTTTTTCAAACTCTAAACTTTAAGCAACCATCCCTCCTCTCTGACTGAATTCAAGTAGCAATGACCCTTCCAGATCCAAGACCTCAGGACCCAGGACTCCCTTGATACCCTCCATGAACGTGACCCTTCCTGATCTTCCACTACTCTTCATTTTGTTTTCCTCCTCTGAACGGATGGTCTTTAGTTCCTCTCCCTTTATTTATAATCCGTCTTGCCCTGCTTTGTCACATGTCTTGTGCAGGACAGAGCTAGAACTCCTCTTTTTGATTGTTATTTAGTGTTTCCTGTATTATGGCTTATTTTACCAGTTATACTTTCAGCTCTTTTGGAACAGGGGTGTTATCTTGTACTCGTTAGTTTGTCAAGACTTAACAATATTTTGATTTGTATACTAATTGATAGATTGTTTAAAAGAGATCTATCTATAAATGGTCTGAGTGATTTATATTCCTTTGTGTCTTACAAGAATACTCTTAATAGATTCTAGTCCCAGAATACATCAAAAGTGTTTAAGTATACACAGTAAAAATTTCGATTTATTTCTATTTTTTTTTCTAGACATACACTCTCTCCCTGTTTCTTCCTTTCTTGTTACAACATAATTACTGGGTGTCTTTTATGGATTAGACACAATACCAAGAATTAAAAGACTTGAGAATTAGCCTGAATAATTTGAGACACCTGAATTTAAGTGGCTCCTTTAGCTATAAAAGCTTATTTTATATATATATATATATATATATATATATATATATATATATATATATATGTATAATTTATCTCCTTAGGCAGCTGTAAGGCAGGTCAGAGTGCTGATGACTGTGGAGTGGATATATATTAAGAAACCACTCGGAGATACTGTTCAGTGGCGTGTCCCACCTACAGACTTTGATTTCCTGCCTTCTGGACAAGTGTTCTTTACACAGTATTCCTTTGGCCATAATGATAAGCACAGAAAAGGAACATTATATGGTGGAGGAAAAAAGCAAAACTGATTACTTGATGCTACCCTGTGGGACAGCTTTTGGGAAGCTGGATACTCTCTTTAACAGCCTGTAAATTACCCATCACAGGAACCTGGATATTAAATGACTACATTTCCATTCCCTTTAGATAAGACTTCCATCTTGTATTTTTAATTGTTTTAGCAAATGGAAACATTTTGTTATGCATGTTCTTGAAGGTTTTTGAAAGTCCACAGCATTTAAACATGCAGTAGAAATGGTCTAATTAAGATGAAGTAGCTGACAACTAAAGCATAGTTAAAATGAATTTTGCATATCAATGATTAATGAATATTAGAACTCTATTATCATTCTACACAGGTTTTACAAATTAAAGAAATATATATTTAAGCCAAAGACTTTTGAAGGTTTGGAAATAATTTTCATCTATGCATATATGTGTATTGAGCTCCTATTATATTAAAACATTATCACCACACTTTGGAAGTGACAAAGTGAAGGAAATGATAGCATTCCTCTCTTTCAGTTCTTATATCCGGTTCATCAGCAAACCGTTGGCTCCTTCTCATCACCTCTAGCACTACCATCTTGACCCAAGCCACCATCACTTCTTTTCTCTTTGCCTTACTGTTCTCCTGTCTTCCCAAGGGATTCCTTACAGTATGTTCTCCATACAGTAGTCAGTGTAAAGTTTTCTGATACTAAAAAGTAATAAAACATCTTACGAAATACATAGACAAATGTCATAGAAATACGAGAGACTATACCAAAGAATGTTTAAACTTTATAAATATGTGAATATAAGAGTCACGCCCTGGTTGAAGATACTATGACACATCATATCATGAAATCTGTTAAAAATCATATGTTTCAGAAATAAGTTTTTACGTAGTAAAACAGCAGGTTAAGTGTTAAAAGCAAAAAAAAAATTAAACTATGCAATAATGTATACATACTACAAAGTGAAAAGAATAAAAGTGAATATACTCAATATGCATATATAACTTTGGCATTTCCCTTCTTAAAAATCCTCAATCTCTTTTCCATTGCTCTTACCACTATATCCAAAATTATTCTCTTGATAAGGTCTTTTCTTCCAGAGACTTCCAGAATTATCCTTTTCTCTGGCCACTTTCTCATTGAGCAAATTCCTTCAGCCTCCTGGGTCCTTTTTTGTTTTTTTTATTTTTTTTTAAGATTTTATTCATAGAGAGACAGAGAGAGAGAAGCAGAGACCCAGAGAGAGAGAGAGACAGGCAGAGACCCAGGCAGAGAGAGAAGCAGGCTCCATGCAGGAAGCCCAATGCAAGACTCGATCCCGGAACTCCAGGATCACTCACTCCCTGAGCCAAAGGCAGACACCCAACCACTGAACCACCCAGGTGTACCTAGTCTCCTGGGTCCTTATTCAGTTCCTCCACCTGCCAGTTTTCTTTTTGCCTTAGCTACTTTATTTTCCCATCTTATGTCCATCATTTAGCCAAGTGCCTTGCAAATAATAGATACTCAACATATAGTGGCTAAATGAGCACCGGAATGAAAATAGTGACTCTTTTTTGGAGTGGTTGCAGGTGACATTCACTTAATTTATATTTTTTTGTACTTAAAACATTTTCTGTTGTGAGCGTGTGCTTTCTCATTAGCAGGAGGAAAAAGAAATAATGCCATTCCAGAATTAGAGAACCTGGTAGATGAAATTCAGCAAGTCAGGAGGAACTTAGAAATTAGGTTATCACAAGCAGGTCAGGGGTCTCCATGAGAAAAGCAGTTCAGTGAGACATTGCTTTCAGGTATCATGGGTGAAGTATTGTATTGAGGAAATTTGGTCCACCTGGAGCTGTACTTTCCAGTACAATACCCATTACTTTATGGCGGTTTAGTTTATGCTTAAATTGATCAAGCTATAGTCAATTTAAAATTTAATTCTTCCCTTGTGCTAGCTATGTTTCAAGTTCTCCATAGCCATATGTAGCTAGCTGCCACTATATTGGATACTACAGATACAGAACACTTCCATCATCACAGAAAACACTGTACCACAGAAAGTATAGGATCTAGAATTCTAGGCAGTCTATATCAAGGAGCAAGAATCAAGATAAGCAGCAGTGGAACAACAAAGACTTTGTTAATGAGGCCGAGCTACATGAGTCTGGACAAGGAGTTTAGTTACTGAGCAAGGAGACACAACTGGAAGAATGGAATTGACTCTTTTGTCAAAGACTTACTGAAGCCCTGCAAAAAAATTATTTGAGAATTCAACCCAAATCAGTATCTGTGTTAAATTGTGTACTGTGATAAATGTGATAAATTGTTTTTGGGGGTGGAAGGGGCCATTGAAAAGAGTTCACGGAGTCCGTTGAGATAACTTAGTTCATGAAGTATGATTAGTAGATTGCATGGTGGTGGTTGGAATATTGAATGCCTATTTTCTGTTTCTCATTTCACTTCCCTTCCATACCATTTAAGATAATAAAAGTGTGCATTGTGATAATAGTGGCTCACTCTTCACACGCTTGCTTAGGTATATTTCAGCATCTCTTTTTATGTATTAAGAGAATAGAGTAACAGGCAAATAATTAGTTTATTCAAACTGAGCCAGAAAAATATAAAATCTCTAATCTTGTATTTCATTACGTTGAATGATTTTGGATTCCTTGAGGAAATATGCCTCAGTTTGTAGATATAATGTGCATTGGAAACAATTGAAACATATATATGGATACAGTGGCTTACAGCACAGAGCCATTTTGGTTAGACGGTTATAATAGCAGCTTACTTAGACTTTTGGTGAGATGGTATAAGCTAATGATGTAGCCGTTAATTTGAATTTAGCAGACATTTTAAATATAGGTTTCTCTTACAGAGACAAAAGTTGCAATTTAAAGCTCTTTGGTGGTCTAAAAACAGCTTAATTTTGTAGTAGCATGGTAATAAGTACTAATCCAGCTTATACAGTGATTGTAGTATGTCATGTTTGTGAAAGATTGCACAACCGCTTTCTCTGGTTTTTATGTTAATTTAAAAATATTAAACATAAAACCTTATAACATCTTCATGCTGAGATAAACTGTTCAATTTAACTTGTGCTCAAGCAGCAGCTGTCAGGAATTATCTTGTTCCTAGTGGTTTTTGCTATCACCTTGTGCCCTTTCCTGTCAGAGACACAGTGTGGGATGATAAGGCTCACCTTGTTAGGATTTATTGCTTAAATAATACCTGAGGCAAGATGAACATTGGAAGCCTAGGGGATAGCTGCTGATTGAGTGATGTCATTCACTGCATTAACTTTTTTTTTTTTTTTTAATTGTTGAAAAGGGGCAAAGTAAAAATTGCCTGCGAATCTTACCTGCATTCCTTTCGTGGGCATATTCATGACTACTTTTTGGGTGCCACTGACTTAAATATTTCTGGAACTTCTTCTTGTCCAATTTAACTACTATTTTATAATTGAAAAAGTAAAGAGGAAATGTTTTCCTAATGATGGAGGTAATTTCTATAATTTAGAAATTGTGAGGGCTATTTCAAGATCAGTTATAAAAATAAAATGATTTTCCTGTTAATGATTGAACAAACTGAAGGAAGTGTTGGTCTGGGCAGTCCCAAATGGTTAATATTATGAAGATCATTGTCATTTCACTTCTGAATATATTACATTATTTCATTTAGGGGGTTTTATTTGGAAGGCTCAACTTTGGATCTGAATCTCTTAATTATGGATCAGCTAGTAGGTAGAGTAAGGAGAGGAGGTGTATGGTAGGAGTATAGTGAAGGACTCTTCTTGGTTAAACATTTGCTACAGATGGTCCATCCTGAGGATAATTTTCATGTAGGAAATTAACAATTGGATTATGACTAGAAATACATATATAATGGGTTTATTTTTTATGGAATGTATTTTTCCCTTCTACTTACTGCCATTTAATGCATATTTCCTCAAATTTGTAATTTTGTAAATGTGTAACAAAACAAAAATTTGAAGACTAGGCCAGTGAGTTACAATATACCATTCATCTAGATTAATTGACTAGATTAACATTTTATACATTTTGTATCTCTATGCAAATATATACATAGGAATATTTATTGTTATTAGTAGCCTTTTAACTGAACCATGTAAGAATTGGTCGTAGACATGGTGACATTTCACATGTAAATAATTTAGTGTGTCTCCTAAGAATAAGTAGATTCTCAAAAATGACCGTAATAAAATTATTACATTAAGAAATTTAATTGATAAAAATTTATATTCTTTAACTGAGTCCATATGCAGAGTTTCCCTATTTTCCTCATAATGTCATTTATAACTGTCTTGTCCCAATCAAGAATCAAATATTGCATTTTGTTTTGGTGTCCATTTTCCTTTAATCTTTTCTTTATGCCACTATCATTTCTGGAAATCAAGCCCTGTTATTTTGTAGATTTTTTATCTGATTGTCTCCTCATGACCAAATTCAGATCAGGCATTTTTTGGCAGGAATACTACACTGGTTATTTGTATCTTTGTCAGTGTATCACACTGGGAAATACATATCATTTGTCCTATTATTGTTCATATTAAGTTTGATGACTTGGGTAAATTGATGTCTACCAAATTTGTCCATTAAGGTACTATTTTTTTCTTTGTAGTTAATAAGTAATATGGGGGCTGCATTTAATGAATTTTTTGGCCTTGTGTGTAAAAAACCTTGCTCAGGTCTCATGATTAAGAATGAGTCATTGCTTACAATAGTATTGTATGGAGGGAGAGTAGGGGTATTACTCAATAATTAGACCCACAAGTCATCATCCATTTTCTTTTAAGGAAAATATTGATTGATTGAGATTAATATTTTATTATTCTCTCTACTAAGGATCAGATTTGTAAATAAGCGAATATCTTCATATTGCAGAATTTTCTATCTCTGCAGTTTTAGAAAGGCTTATACTTGATTGTGGTGGTGGGAATATTTTTGGACAAAATAGGGCAATTTTTTTCATCACAGTTTTTCTGTTTGCTTTAGTTGAGTACAAATAGACAATTAAAAAATAAATACATCTCCTTTGTAAGATTTTTTACTTCAAAGCATTAAACCATGACATTAATATAGCAGTATGGGCTTAAAGAGAGATCACTGCCTTTTGGTCTTATGTACCTATTTTAGTCCATGAAGAAGACACTAGAATTCCTATTTATGATATATGCACTTATCATGTAATCCTTCTTCTTATGTGAAAGGCTAGTGCTGCAGATCATATAAACACCTGAAGTTAGCCATTTGGCTTGTCAGCAAGGGAGAATTTATAGTAGTTGTAATCATGGTAATAACAAGTATAATATTTTGTATTTATTAAGTACAGAAAAAAGCATTTGCAGTGTAAGTGGCCCACAACCAATTCATATCCATGGTATAATGAAAAGTACGTCAGGCCTAGAAGACCAGGAGTTTCTGCTTTGCTACTCTCTACCAATGTGATTCCAGGGGGAAAATAAACACAAAAACTCTTAACCTTCTTGATCCTCATTTTTTAGAATGGGAATTAAAACTGTAAGGGTCAAATGATGCTACATTATGTTATAAAGGTGGCATTACATCAAAATTGTGCCATTGAAATGTCTTCAGCTATTCAGAGACTGTAATTTGTCCCTCTTTTGTGTCCATATGTGGTATACCTCATTAGGGAAACATTTCCAGGTTGTCCTAGATAGTTATTACTCCTTTCTTGTTTGTTCCTCTTAATTCCTTGCTAATGTCACTGTTGCAGGCAGCATTTATCGTGGTGGGCTCTCTTGTTTCATCTTTTCTGTTCTTCCTGTTAGACTCTGGCACACAGTAGGCATTTGGTAAATGTTTGTGGAGTGAATGAGTAAATATACAGTTTCATTTATAAACATGGTGGGTAAGCTTTCAGGTTCCTTTTTTTCACAAAGATAAGGAATAGCTTTCTTCCTTTTTTAATATTTATGTTTTATATAAGGAGTTTTATAGTTGACACGTCTGATGCCATTAACAGTCCAGTAATGGAGGATAAAATATTTTTTAAAAAACACGAAATATTGCAGGATGGTTAAAATAAAGGGGTGGGGGGAAGGAGAGGGACAGTGAAGAAAACATGCCAAGAAAAAAAGACCACACTTGATAAGTCTATTGCATAAATCAAAAGGGTTTATGTCATAACATGAACATGTGCAATTCCTGCTCATATATTGAATTTCAGTAGTTGGTTGCATAAAGAAGTAAAGTGTAATGAAACTGGCAAGCAAAGTATTCCCCAGTCAGCCTTATCTTTGTTCCATTTGTCCTTCACAGATAGAGCTTTTCTTGCCTTTTTCAATAAAATCCATCCGGCTTTTTTTTTCTTTTTCTTTTTCTTTTTTTTTTTTTTGCATCTCCCAGTAACTGAGCTGAGAAGACCAATGAGATTCATGGCTTTTATAGTTCTTAGCAGCTGCTTTTTAAGAGATCAAAACTTAGAATGCTGCTACATGGTATTAAGGCATAACTATTGATGTGTCCCTATAGGGGATATGTTTTTCTTGGGGTAGGAAGAGGGAAAAGGGGAGAAAGGTGAAGGATGACCACTTCACGCATGCTTGGGTCAGTAAACTTTAATTTCCTTGTTTCCTAGGATCCTCTTTTCAAGCTCAGTGCTGAACCTGACCGAACTGGCTGCCCTTCGGCCTGACCTTGGAAAATTGAAAAAGATTCTGTACTTCCATGAGAACCAATTGGTATATCCTGTCAAGAAATGTCAGGAGAGGGATTTTCAATATGGATACAACCAAATTCTCTCATGGTAGGTATAGATTATATCATTATATTTAGACCTTTGTCCCCCCTTTTTTTTTATAGTTAGCTTTTAAATCTGGAGACCTACCATACACTTATTTTAAAAACTCCTTAAGGTAGGTGTGTATGTTTAAACATACCTTACATGGTAGTAATTGCTTGTGCCTTTACTATATATCTATACAGATATATAGATATGAAAACGGCTAATCCCTTTTAAGATACATGTGTGTAACAATCTAATTATATGTTGAACAAGTTACCTATTTTCTACAACAATCAAAACAGAATCAAAATGTCGACAAGAGACCTTCTTCACCCCTTGATTCCATCATGTATTGTTTAAACAATACTTTTTAGAACAGTTAGTTTTCATTTACCAGCCACTTTCAGTATATCCAGCTGAAGTCAACATAAAAATTTACAGAGGAAGAAATAAAAATTAGAGCATATTAGAGCAAGGAGTTTTTGTCCTGTTTTTTTTATTGTTTGTAAGAGGAAACTATGGAAAATGAATCTTTAGGTGGTTGTTTTTTTTTTTTTTCCCCTCATTGAGTCCTCTGAAATTGCACAGCCTTAAAATACCATGACATTTCAAAGGTGATGGTCCTTCTCTGTTGTTACTTCAACAAAGTGTATCTCTTGAAGCTTAGTTAATGAAAGAAGTTAATAACAACTCTGAAACGGCTTTGGTATTGGATCCTATTCATATAACTGCAGCAATCGAATAGAATCAGGTTGGCAGTGATTGGATACATCTTACTCACCTTTTTTTAATGTTATTTAGCAATTGGGATTGATGATGTGTTTAAACAGACTCCCAACTCTTACAAGCATATTCCATAGTTTAGTTGACATAGAAAAACAACTATATGGTAATATTTCTGTGTTTCGAGTATTTCGTAAATGTTTTCCTGCAATCATTTTTACAAGCTGCTTCAATTGTGAAGTAGCAGTGCCATCAAAATAGAGTGGAACTGCTTCACGTCAAATGTCTCATAAAAAAGCAACCGTTTTAAAATTTCATAATAAAATTAAAATACTTTATTTTATATTGAAACTGAGAAGGGAAATATGTTTTAAAAACAAAAATAAAATCATTTTGTGCTTTATCAATATGGAAAACATTTGTAATATTCTTTTGATTTCTTGAATTAGCATCATTCTTTTCCTCAGATAGTGTGTGTTTATTACCCCTGAGAAATAACTGGGGAAAAAATTAAGTCTATTTTTTCCCTTTATGGGTGGCTTTAAAGTTAATGGAAGTTACACCCACTCATATCAGAGAGGAAGTGCATGAAAAGAATATTTCTGTAGACTGTCTTGGATCTTTAATTTAGCATAGACTGGGTTTTTAAGAGTATAAGTAGTTGGGTTGCATGCCCTATGAGGGCAGATATCTATAAAAAAATTTAGCTCACTGCCCCTCATCTATTTTATAAAAGATTGTTTTTCCTCAAAAGGAATGAGACTATAAAAGCTCATACATGATTTTCCAGCATTGCTCTTCTCAAGAGGGTAAACTGATAGACAAGCTCTGGGAGAAAGAAGTAGACTCAATCATTGGTTGGACTCTTAATGAGAAAAAAAATGGTTTGCAGTTGTCCAGAGGACAAATAAGAGTGTCAGAAGGCAGTCCTGTTTCAGATTCTCTTTGAAAAGTATGAGTCTTGCTTCCTCAAATGTTTCTTTAGTTTTCTTGCTGACTTCTGCTTTTGTTGGCACTGTCGGATTTCTTTCCTGACCGAGTGGCAGTTAAGGACCTCAGAGGTGACTGGCATAAGCACTCACCTTAAATAGAGGTTTCACTAACCCTCTGACTTATGAACACATGTCGTAACTGTATATTATGACCTGTGGGTCGCTATTACAATATGTGACATATGGTGAAAACAGACTAGCTGTAAAACATCCTTCAACTTTTGGTATATTATTATATTGGCTTCCTTATTGCTTGGTGTTGTGTCAGCACTTCTGTGACATTCTTTTGTATTATCCATGCTGTTCTCACCCCTACCCCCAAATTTCCACTAGGTTGCAACTAAAAAAAAATACTTGTAGGGAAAAACAGTTTTGCAGGGGAGGCATAAAGGTGGCAATTCAACATTCCTTTGTAGGTTTTTCATTCTGCTGTGTATTAATAATAGGAACTTTGGCTGCCCTCAGTAAACGGAGGGTTTGCTATTGATATTCCTATTCTGTAAGCTCTGCCTGTTAATTTGTGTTTTATAGGTTTATGGACTTTTGTGTCTTTTTATGGACTTTTCTTGATTTGTCACTTTCAAGGTGAAATCAAACTAACTGCTATTTGGGCTTATGTACCTTCTCATTAAAACATTTGTGTGCATTTTACTGAGATCCAGTGACAGTGAGACTGACATGGAATCATTGCTTAAAGCAAAGAGGACCATGTTAAAAAATCAAAGCAGTTATTTATTAAGTCAGGTTTTTTTACTCATAAAGGGAACATGCTACATATTCAGGTTTTATCCGGCTTGCCCATAGTTATCATTTGTGTTCATTGTTCTTCAACAAAATGTTCTAGGCAGTTCTGAACAATGCTGACATATTTATGACACTTAAAATTTGTTTTCACATTTCCTTATAACAATGTATTTTGGATTATTTGTATTTAAAAAATAGTAAGGGGAGGAATACAATCTTTCCATCAAAAGTAATGGATAATATATTTATTTTGTTTAATTTTAAGGGCCCATGGTGTTGTGGCCCCTCTTCTTAGACTACCCCAAATATATTCTAATCGTAAAATAAGTTATTTGTGGAGATCCCATATAATCCTTCCTGTATAGTTCCAGAACTTTAAAAAACCTAATGATTTCTTGAAGAAACGATTAAACAAGAAATAGACTTTAACCACACGTTGAAAGGTATGCTCTTATGTGAAATAGCTTTATCTGAACTACTCTCCTTGAAGGTACTGAAAAGTATGGCATGTGTTCTGTTGTCAACAGTATGGCGTAAAACGATATGTGTCACTGACATAGAAATCCGACGTGGGCATTTGGGCCACAAAGGAAAAGTTCCTGATGTACTTACTGTTGTTGATAATATAGAAAATCCTGACACTGCAAAAAAAAATAAACTTTGCTTGAAGCCTCATAAGAACCCAATAAATCATTTAATTCCTCTCTTGCCTTTCCTCCCTGATGCCAGCAATCTAACCTACCATGATGGAATGGGAATGAAACTAACTTATCTATTAGAAGCGATGTAGTAAATACTGATGGGAAGTGTAGAGTTCTTTGCAAACCCAAGTACAGTATAAACTCTAATTAACACAGAGGTTTTAGGCTTATAAAAGATAACTGTGAATGACTGTGGGTTCATCGTTTGCATTTATCCCTTCCCTTTACAGCCTGGTGGCTGACGTGGTGGTATTCAACTCGATTTTTAACATGGAGTCATTTCTCACCTCTATTGGAAAATTTATGAAGCTGATTCCTGATCACAGACCCAAGGATCTGGAAAGCATCATCAGACCTAAGTGCCAAGTTATTTACTTTCCCATCAGGTTTCCTGATGTGAGCAGGTCAGTATGTTTGACTCCATTTTCAATATTGTGTCATAAATTATTCCCCAAATGTATAGAAATTGGTGGCATTCTTGCCAATTATAACTTTTCAGCATGAGCATGGTTAATTAGAGAATCGAGTTCTATTTCAACATGCTGTGATTTACAAACATTTTAAATGGTCCTGTGTCCAACCAATCACTGAACGTTTAGTTCTAATATTGAGTTCATCCTTTGTTTTCTGTTATTTATTGGTTTCCTCAAGCAAGCTGCGTTGGCTTTTTTGACACTTCCTGTTTTGTTTCTTTATTTGTTGTTTTGTTACAGAAGTCATTGTCAAGCATATTTCTCAACCTTTGTATTCAGCTTATGCTCATGGGTTTATATGTATATAGCAACCACTCTAAGTAAATCAATGTTAAATTTCACTGCTTGGGTTACTTTCATTTCCCATGCTATTTTCTTCTATTTTTTTCCCTTCTTCCATTTCTTTTATTCATATTATCTTAATTAAGAGTAGGTCTTCCACATTAGGTTGCAAATACATTTAATTGCCATTTCTCTTCCTCTGTTACTAAGGACATTTTTTATTACCCTTGTTGCTGGGCCCACCCTGAATTAGCAGTGGATGATGTGGCTCAAAGGGAACATTCTCAAATTCCTTTTCACTTCTGATTAAACCTAGCAAAACGGTTTTTATCACCAGTAGGAATATTTCCCCCATGTGAACAGAAAGTTTACTTCAGTGGGACTCATACTAGCTGGGGATGCTGCTGTTTGTAACTCATGATGCCCTTAAAAGAAGTTCAGGGACAGCTGTTTCTTCCCCATCCCTGAAATGAAGGCAGGAAACAATTTAATGTCTATGCATGTTATGCAGGAGGTCTGAATTACTCTCTGTGTTCTAGATTTACTGAGTTCACCCAGATTTTGCTGTGGGATCAGTAGTCCTCATCAGCACTCTTAATGCTGATTTATTTGAGTGTTTTACTAGTTAATATTTCATTGAAGAAAATCTGCCTAATACCAAATCAAGTTAGTGAGTCATAAAATTTAAGTCAGACAACCTTGCCCAATTCTTACTTTATGGAGTTCAGAACGCAGAGGCCCAGAGAAGCAAAGACTGGCTTGTACTCACACTGCTGACTATGGTCACAGACTAAATTAAAGTTTAAACTCTATGATTTTTTATTCAGTTTTCTGTTTAACTCTTCAAGCTTCCTATCACTATAGGTTATTTGTCAAAAACATTTAATAGTTTATTTGCAGTTTTGACAACTCTCAGGCCAAATGAAGCTAAGATCAAGATTGATTTCCAGTTATATATTTGTATATGTATAAATATGTATATGCATAAATAATGTGTATTTGTGCATATATATATGTGGGATGAGACAATTTCAACTTTTGGAAAATATAATTGTTATCCTTCAGATCTATGATTAGTTAAAACACAGTTTATATTTTAGGTCATACTTTAAGATATGAACTTTATTTTGTGACATGTTTTCAAGGTTTTCATATAATATATACTCAAAATGTACATCTTTGAGTAGGTGATTATACTACATCTTAATTATTACCACTATAGAATTCCAGATAAATACTATGTTTTAAAATTCATTTGCATCTGATATATCCTTACAACATCATATGTTTAATACACCTGTGGCAATTGAATAGTTTATTAATTTGGACTATATTACCATAAATAAATCTAGCTAAATGGAAAAAGGTTAAGAAATATTGTGGCCAAGATAACATTCATAAGCAAGGTCTTAGCCCAGAGTGTTATTTGAATTATTTTCAAATGGTAATTTGCTTTATCCAACCCAAACTCATATAGTGTAAGTAAGTGATTATTTGCATGAATGACAATCATTCTAATGCCTGCAGTCTTAAAAGAGTATTATTTTGTTGAGATGTTGAAAAATATTTAGTAATTCCAAAGGCAACATAACCAAGATGATTAAAAAAAAAAACTTTCAAATGCTTCTATCTTTCTCCCTATATAAATATTATTTGGTCATGGCAAAAATAAATTTAAGTAAAAACAAAGTAGAAGATGTAATTAAATTATTAATACAATATGCTATAATACAACGTATATACTATAATGGGTATTAGTCAGAGAAGGGGAAAAGCTGTATTTCAGCAAAAAATATGAGGATTTCTAAAGCTTATAACAGTTAAAATTCAGAGCATGTCGGTCACATAGGATGTCAGTAATATTGGGCTTCCTGGCAACTGCTGTTACCTATTGCCCTCCTCACTGCCTTGTCTTTCTCATGGACCAGAAAAATAATAGCAAGAAAGAATATCACTTTAAACTATCATTATATGTATTTGGGGTGCCAGGGTGGCTCAGTCAGTTAACTCTTGGTTTTGGCTTAAGTCATGATCTCAGAGTTATGAGATCAAGCCCTCCATCAGGCTCTGTACTCAGCAGGGAGTTGGCTTGAGATTCCCTCTTCAGTCCCTCTGCCCCTCCCCCTGTTTATGCTCTAAATAAATTAATAAATATCTTTTTTTTAAACAAACTGTCATGTGTATTAAACATTTGGAGATAGGAAAGCTCTTAAACACTGGAGGTGTACTTACATGCATTTGAGTCTTAACTACCACTTACTAGCTCTATGACCTATGTCAGTGTAATGACCCTGAACTTAGGTTCTTTAATATTATGATTATATTTACCTTATCACCTCATAGGCATTGCATAGTGACTAAATGAAATAATGCATATGTGAAATGCCTGGTATATAATAGTCCCCGTAGTAAAGACAACTTCATCTTATTAATTTCCCCACTCCCACTGTTATATAACCTAGCACATTTACTGCCAGCTGAATATAAAGCACCCTCTTCCTCTCTACCCTGTCTTAATCAGCACATGAAAATGGAGAACCCTGCCAAAGGAGCAGCCTAATCTAAAGAGGTTCATTTATTATCCTGTTTCTTATCCTGACTCAGTCTTTGGGCCTCACAGGAACCTACCATCCATTGATGCAGCCAACTCCTTATTTTGATTCTTTTCTTGTCCCAAGTTTGCTCCTTCCTCCTTGAGCTCAACCAACATATTTGATCATGTTACTTGCTGTCTTGCATATACTCTCTTTTTTTTCTTTGGCACTTTTCCTTTAATCTAATTAGGAGGGAAACATCCAGCTATACTTATTAGTCTACTCTGAATTCATCTGGTCCCTCTGAGCTGCCTGGCAAGCAGACCACATTTCCCATCTTCTAGATAACTAATCATGCATTTTTCTTGCTTTGTAAACTTCTGATAACAAATATTATATCTTCATTCTCAGATCATGACTGAGAAAACAGAAGCAGTCAGCAGAGAATTTCTATATGCTGCCACCGCCACATCTGCCCATCCATGTGCTTCTAGGTGCATCTTCTTTATCTTCACACCTATTAATATGGATGAACTGACTTTGCTTCCACCAGAGTCCCTCCTTCGTGCATACCTAAGGACCACTGTCCTAGCAATCTGTCCTTCTCTGTTCTGCATCATCAGTTTTCCTGTCTTTTGGATCATTACTGTCAGCATAAGAAAAATGCCATTTGTTTTACATCTTTAAAAATAAAAAATTCTTTCTTGATTCCACTTCACCCTTCTGGTATTGCCTGTTCCTTTTCTCTCTGTTAGTAGCAAAAGCTCCTGAAAGAGTTGTTTATACTTGCTTCCATTTTTATTCCTATTGTTCCCTCTTATAGCTACTTCACTGAAACTGTTTTTGTCAAGGTTACCAATGACTTCCATGCCTCTCTAAATCCTGGAATCAATTCTCAGTGCTCATCTTCTTTAACATTTCAGCAGCATTGACACACCGTGACACATTCTTCGGTTGATTCCTAGAACGCTCAGGTTGCTACTTCTCGGGCTTGTTGCTGGTTTCTCATCATTACCCTGGCTTTGAACTTCAGACTGGCCTTTGGCACTCTTAACACTTAAAGGGTTGTTGGAGGAAGAGCCCAGGATTGAAAGGAGAAGAAAAGAGTCAGGAGGCCAAAACTGAGAGAATTACCCTCTGGAGCAAAGGGAAGAGGGTTTTAAGAAGATGAGGTCAGTAGTGAATTCAGAGGACCAAGGTTAAATAAAGTGATGACTAAAACATATCCTTGAAATTTGACAAAGAGTCAGTGGTACCCCATTCTGCATTCTGTTAACTCACAGCAAAGTTTCATATGTTCTTTCTAGTAGACAGAGAAAGTTAGAATCCCAAGTTTGGATGAGATCTCTTTCCTTTCCTCTTTGTCTCTCTTTGTCTCTGTCTCTGACACACACACACACACACACACACACACACACAGATTCTGCTCCTCATTTTGTGGGTGGAAGCACTAAGGTTCAGAGAAGTTAAGTGTCTCCTGGTAACCACACAGCTAGATACAGACAGAGCAAGAACTGGAACTCATATCTCAAAATCTCCATCCTGTGCTCAGCCCACCACTTATTGTGAATGCAATTTCAGAGGTCTTGATTATCTGATTTCTCAGCTGACAGCAGATTAGCAGCATCACATTGGGGGTGCGATAAAGGCAGGCTCACTGACAGCAGTAAGAAGTGACAGCTGACTGACAGCTTGACAACAAGGGAGGAGAGAGATAAACTATTAAAAAAAAAAATATATGAGAAGTGAAAAAGCCTAGCAGCCCGGAGCCATTCTATGGCAGGGCAGGCAACTGTGCACGTTGAAGAACCCCTGCAGACATTTCTCCATGATTGTACAGCTTGTACATCACATGGATGGCTGTTATGTATTACAAAAGATAAAATGATAGCCAGTAAATCCTGTGTAAGAATGGAGGGAAGTGCATAACCCATTGTTGGCAGAAATTATAAATAATAGCAAATGCAGGTAGACATCATGCCTCACTCTAGAATGTACACGAGCCATATTCACCTAAAGGAAGACAGTGAACTTCTAAACCCTTCCCATACAGTTGTAATATCTGTAAGCTTAGGTGACCAGGGAATATTTCAGTAGGCTCTCTTTTTTAGATCTTCCTGATTGGAGCCATTTTATGGACTAGATCTCCCCTTGCTGCTGGCGTATACATTAGCTCCTCTGGTACTGAAGGCATCCAGGCCTGCCAGATGATCAGTGGTCAACAAGACCTAATTTTCAATATTAATACCATGCTTTAGCCTGTTTTGACTGCTGTAACAGAATACCGTAGACTGGGTGGCTAATCAACAACAGGAGTTTATTTCTCATAGTTCTGGAGCCCGGCAAGTCCAAGATTAAGCCTCTGGCAGATTTGGTGTCTGGTGAAGTTCTGTTTTCTGTGTTTGTGCTGTGTTTTTATATGATGAAGGGAGTGAGGGAGCTCTCTGGAGTCTCTTTTATAAAGACACTAATCCCATCGATGAGGGATCCACCTTCATGATGAGATTATCTCCCAAAGGACTCACCTCCTGTTACCATCACATATGGGGGCAGGGTAGGATTTTAACATGAATTCTGAAGGACTACAAACATTCATCTTGTGGCATGCTAGAAGATAAGTATGATCTCAAGACTTGTTGAGATGAGGCTCATGACTAGGAAGTCTATGCTGTGTTAGAGGGTAGAGATTAGATTGAAAATGAAGGAAATTTCACTGTATATTTATCAAGAAGGCAGATTTCACGTGGAACTCCATGGTGCTGATGGCTATGTGATATAAAGAATAAAGGAAGCAGTCCTGCAGCCAACAGAGTTAGACATTGGCTAGAGAAAGCCGGTATTTTCCTACTCTAGATCACGTAACTGCCAAACAGGCAAGGCCGAGTACAACTAGGGGATTTTAGTTGCACCAGGCCTTGGTGCAACTCTCAGTCTAATGAAATCAGAACATCAGAGGAATTTGCAACTTGCTTTCTGACAGAGTCATCTTTAGAAGGTAGAGTTAACCATAACAGCTAACCTTACTGGTTCTTATTTTAGCCCTACATTGTGCTAAGCTTGTTCTGTGTATTTTAGCATTTTATTCTTCCAACAATCCTGAAAGCTATTTTCCATTTATAGTTGAAGAAACTCAGCCATAGAGAATAGAAACAACTTTTTGCCTACGGTCATACAGATAGTAAAGGTAAAACAAGAGATCAAACATTTTTTTTATCCGATTTTAGAACCTAAATTCTTAACGTTTTTTTCTATATTGGCTGTGCCCCCCAAAGAGGTTCTGTTCCCTGGCATTTGACTCTGACCAGTGAAGAACAAATGATTTATAAAAGAGAATCAACAGAAATATTGAGTAAAGGGAGCATGTCATGGTAACGTTATGAAAGAAAGGACACAAGGCTTTAGAAAGCAGACTTTTGGGCAGCCGGGGTGGCTCAGCAGTTTAGTGCTGCCTTCAGCGCAGGGTGTGATCCTGGAGACCCGGGATCAAGTCCCACATCGGGCTCCCTGCGTGGTGCCTGCTCCTCCCTCTGCCTGTGTCTCTGCCTCTCTCTCTCTCTCTCTCTCTCTCTCTCTGTCTCTCATGAATAAATAAATTAAAAATCTTAAAAAAAAGAAAAAGAAAGAAATCAGACTTTTAAAAGGTTGAAGTATTTAAAAAGAGGATACCTGAAGAGGAATGAGAAATTAAAAAAAAAAAAATCTGATAGTAAATTGAAGATAGCCCCAAAGAAGCAGAATAGAAAAAAGAATACATTAAGAAAACAGTAATAGGCTCAGACCATTATTTTGTGTATCAGAAAAACCATTTTTTTTCTACTTGTAAATATCTCTAATTTTTCCAAACTCTCTTCCCTTACAACTTAGCTTATAGCATGGCACCTGTCTTATTGGGCTGTGCCTAATCCATCACATTAGATGTTTAGGATGGAGTTGACTGTGTCAGCCTATCATCACACTTCTTCCATCTGTCTCCCCTACAGGATTTGGTGCTGAGGGACCATTCATGATTTTCATAGAGTGAGATTATCCCCACTCCCAACAAATTGGATCACATAAGAATGTATTATACAAATATAGTGGATTACAAAGTGATATTTTTATCCTTGAAAAAGATCAGTTTTCCCAAGGAATTCCATCAGGGAGCCATGAGTGGGAATGTCAAAGTAGATATCCTCTGCTTCAAGTAACATTCAGTTGGATTAAAGGTGAAGAGATAAAGGCTCAAGACTGTCAAGTCCTGATACTTGTATATATTTATCACGTTTGCGTTCTCAGTGCCATTATATTGCAAAAGAAGCTTAAATTTCTTTATTATAGTTACACATAATTGATCAAATGTGTGTGTTTCCAGGGGAGACCATAAAAAAATCATTTATTTTTTAATGAAGGGATGAGTGGATGGTATTTCCTTAGGAGTTGAAGTTTGGACTTGGAACAAATTGAAGAATGTATACTTTAGATGGAAAAAGAGGAGCTCTTTCCTAGGGTTCAGATTCCATTTAGTCATCACAGAGAATATCAAGTATCAATCTTGTGATCAATAGAGAACAATTTCATATGCTTCTGTAATCATTTCGTTATGTATTCCTATTTCCCACAATATTGGTTTGTCAGAGTTGCCTGAATGAACAGTAGTAGGTTTTACCTGTGAGTTTCCTCATTTCAGAATAGATTTTGCATCCTGGGAATCGGAATTATATAAAAAGCATCTCTGCTTTCCTCCTCTGTATTGCGTTTTTGACAGCAAAGGAGAGAGGAAAACAATGTTGGTCATTTGGAGTAATCTCAGTTATGGAAACCATAAGAATTTCTCTGCGTGTACCTCTCCACCTATGTTGCTAAAATGTGATGCTAGAACAGAGGTCTATGGACTTCACGTAACTATTTTAGAAACAAAAACGGAGAATTTTAAAAACAGTGTGAAAACTTTAAATGAAAACTCTCAGGCTGTGCAAACAAAGGCGAGGAGCCTAAGGGCTTTTTGAAGAATTCTTATTAAAAAAAAAACACTATTTTACATTGCAAAACAGATGTGTCAGAAAACAACAGCAGATCTGTAATTTGAGAATTCGGGGATTGATAGGACAGAAGGCAGCCCCCATGGCTCCCCACAGAAAACTTTGTTTTCTGCAGTCAAGAGTTCTGCTTTTGGCGGGGTTGCCAGAAAACACCTTAATCTTCTTACCACATGTGGTCATATTTCTCAGATATTTTGAGAAAGCACTAGTTAGACATATTAATAAAATACTGCCTTTGCTGTGTGAAATAATGAAGTGGGTACTGTCTTCTTGAATATTAATCTAGGTTTGAAGTAGAAGAAGAAAAGTTTTGCTTTTACAAATTTAAACATATCCATATTTGCTAACAATTATTTTGGCTCTTCAAAATGAATGCAAAAATGTGTTTCGTTTGAATGTCATTTAAAAAAATTTTTATAGAATCACTGTACTAAAAAAAAACTTTTGATAAATCATTCCAATGTTTAACACCACTCACTTTCACGAAATCTCCTTTATATCTAATGCAAATCTTTCATGCTGTGTTATATTCTAACCATCTTCCTCTTACTATTCTTGTTAAGAAAAGAGTTTGGTTTCAGCATATATACAATTCCTTTGTTGGCCTGAAGTTACAAAGAACAAACTCTTGCTTACTCAAACTCGTATTTTTAGTGAAATTATCATTCATGTTAATGCCTAATTACTGCAATTAGATTTCTGCTCTCTTCAATTTATACAATAACAATAACCCTACCCAAAAGAAGTGCTCTAAATTCAGCAGCAGCAGCAACAAAAATTATCCTTTTATAAGATGATTTACCCCTGTTTTCAAGTATAGAGAATGTTTGGCATCATTGTACATCAGAGACTTGATGTACATTTTTTTTTTAAAGTTCCTCATTGTCCCGTCCAAAGTAATCTGGGAGGCAAGAAGCAAAGGCCACAGATCACAGGGCGGAGGAATAACTAAAAATTAGAGAACATGCTTAGCTAGGGACTACATCATCCATCCAAAAGGAATCATGGAGCAGGGCTGCTACAAAATGAGAATGAATATCATTCAACAAATTTAAACCATAGTTGGGGGGAATTCAGCAAAAGGCCACTTAGGATCTCTTCCCTTCGTGGGCATAGAGGCCATTACTAAGCTTCCTATAGTGTAAGGAATGATCATCAATGTAGATCCATCCAGGCAAGAACAATTTATGTTACATACTCTGTTCATTACATGAGGGCTATGTAAATGCACGTTAGAAAGATTTCAAATAAATTACTTTGATGTTTAAAAGACCAAGCTTTGGTTATCTTCCTAAAAAGCACTCAATTCAAATCATTCCATTTGGGGTAATGCTGCATAAAAAGTGGGAGTCAGCAGGATGGTGCGCAGCAATCTAGTTTGTCTTATACCACTTACTACTACTGCTCAGCGTAGAGCAAATCACTTAACCTCCTAGAACTTCTGTGTTCCCATCTGTAAAATGGGAATCGAAATAGTTCCCACCTCTTGGATTTATTGCACCAATTCAGATAATTATTACAGTGTGCTGACTGAGCTCTGTGCCTGCAACCTAGTAATGTTTAGTAAATGGTAGTGATTTTATTTATACTCCCATCATCACCATTTTGGTTATGTTTGACAGGCTTTTTGGTTATGTTTGACACCCATTCAGCATGATTCCAACCTCAAAAGTGAGGGGGGACAAAATTTTGAAAACCCTAATAATTTTGTAAAACATCCGAGGCTCTGAAGATTGCCAATAATTCAGACAAGGGGTAAGGACTGTATTATATCCTATCAATCCACATAACCGCAGCACATGAGAGGGCATAATTCAGCAATGCCTTGGCCAGTTACACGGGCTGTTTCCACATCTGCCTGGCACCTGTGATATGTATGCATTCCTTGTGGCGCTACAGTGTGGAATGGTGTGTGGGGTGATCGGTGCAGAAGTCATTGTAGTTGTTCAGTGTTCTTGTGAAGAGTGCTGGAGAGTGTTTTAGATAGTTTTCCACTAAAACAATAAATTATTTGGAATGTACCATTCAGCAGTAAACTCCCAGAATAATCTCTTAACACAGAATGGCTCATTCCACAGAAATTCCAGATAAAACACTTTATAGGAAATTCTTTAAAAATATGTTTCAGAGGGGATCCCTGGGTGATGCAGCGGTTTGGCGCCTGCCTTTGGCCCAGGGCGCGATCCTGGAGACCCGGGATCGAATCCCACGTCAGGCTCCCGGCGCATGGAGCCTGCTTCTCCCTCCGCCTGTGTCTCTGCCTCTCTCTTTCTCTCTGTATGACTATCATAAATAAATAAAATTAAAAAAATATATATATGTTTCAGAGTAATCAGATACAATAAAATATGCTTAACAGTAGTTTAATCCTTTGAGATTTATTCATGCCTTGTTCACCCAACATTTATTAAAAGCTTGCTATTTGTATGGTAAATAGAAGGTATTCCAGGATATAAGGATATAGCAGACAGGGTCCTTAATCATAAGAGCTTTGTAGAAATGATAGGCATAATCAGGTGTCTTTAAGTTTAAGATAGAAAAAAGAACACAAGTGCTTTTTATGGCATTTAATCTGGGCATTAAAGACTGACTCAGCTTTGGGCATAATAATACTGGCTATCATTTATCAACTGCCTTTTCTGGGCATGCACTTTATGTATATGACTTCTAATCTTTACCAAACCCCTGCAAGCTAGGTACTATTATCCTCATTTTACAAGTGGGAAAAGTGAGGTTCAGAAGGTTAAGCTTGCCTGAAATTGTACAGCTACCAAAACTGTCTGGCTTCAATATGCTGCTTTCATTAATGCCATGTTATTTCTTACTCTGAGGAAAAGGAGATTGGGTTAGAGGATGTGCAAGCACACATTATGGAGAGAGAATAGTTACAACCAGATTTATGGCAATGAATGATCTCTGGGCCTAGAAGAGATTAATTACCTTTGACTCAAGTGGGTGAAGAGGTAGCAAGATTAGAGATGGGAATTAAGGCTGAAGAATTTGGACTTTAGCTGATGGTCATTTGGGAGCCACTGTTAGATCACAAAATGGGGAATTTGTTAATTGTTAGAGTATTGATGGGAAAGAAAACAGGATGCAGAGAAACAGGTTTTAAAAAATACCAGAGTACGTTATTGAAGACTTGAGCTAAGGAAGAGGACATACACATAAATATGCTGGTTGTAGACTTGGCAAGTTGATAGTGGCAACTTAATGGATGGAGAAATGATCTTGGATAATCTCAAAATGTTAAATGATTGACTAGGAGTGACTAGGAGAATATCTGTTAAGTGGTTGACTAGTAGTGACTAGGAGAACACCGTTCTGTTGGAATTGAGAATAGATTTGCTTGTGTAAAGGTGGGGAATTCAGAGTTTTATATGTTGAACCTGAGATATTGGCAGGTCATTTAAATGGAACTGACCAGCAGGAAGTGTCCACTCTTACCCCAGTGTCATTATTTAGAACTGTGTGTGATTTGTTATATTGACCTGCAATATTGACCTGTACCTTAGACATTTTGGTTGGATTTGCTCTTTCTTTTTTTTTTTTTTTAAGTTAATTTATTTATTCATGAGAGGCACACAGAAAGAGAGAGAGAGAGAGAGAGAGAGAGGCAGAGACACAGGCAGAGGGAGAAGCAGGCTCCATGCAGGGAGCCCGATGTGGGACTTGATCCCCAGACTCCAGGATCACGCCCTGGGCCAAAGGTGGTGCTAAACTGCTGAGCCACCCAGGGATCCCCTGCTCTTTCTTTTGATGTGCTTGACAAAGCTCAAATTTATTTTTGCCAAGTAAATACAAAGTTTCTGTTTCTTGTCATTTCTTCACTTGTCTTCACTTGTCTTCTCCTAGTGTAGAATTTGTGAAAATATCAGATCTTTTGAACTCTTTATTTCTGGATAAGCAGGAATTTATTAAATTACTCCTTCCTTTGTCTTGTCAGAGTTCAATAACTGAATCACTTCTGTCCCTTTGGACAGGGACTCCTGAGATCAGTAGTTTATAATGAAAGGGCAACATGGTATAGTGCCTAGGAAGAGTGACTTGATATCAGGCACAGCTGTGTTTCACATCTCTTCTGCTAACCACTTGGTTGATATCCAGAAAGTTGTTTGACCTTTCACACCTCATTTTCACCCTTCATCTGTAAAGAAGGGGGAATAATAGCAGTCTCATTGGCCTATTGTGAAAATTAAATGAGATATGTATGTAAAGTACTTGTTAAAATGCTTAAAACATACTGGGAATTAAATAAATGGCATTTGTTATTATTGTCTTTAATTTGTATATTAATTTTCAAAATACCTTTAGTGCTTTCATTAACCTCTATGTAATTTATTTAATTTTCTATAGAGTAAGAATTTTGCCCCAAATTGTGGTCCTGTATGACTTCAGTAATTTTAGAAGCAACAGGTGTTTGCTATATGTCAATTTATAATTAAAAAAAAAATTTAAGTCTTGCTTGTGGGCAGCCTGGGTTGCTCAGCGGTTTAGCACCGCCTTCGGCCCGGGGTGTGATCCTGGAGACCCGGGATCGAGTCCCATGTCAGGCTCCCTGCATGGAGCCTGCTTCTCCCTCTGCCTGTGTCTCTGCCTCTCTCTCTCTCTCCCTGTGTCTCTCATGAATAAATAAATAAAATATATATATTTTAAAAAGTGTTGCTTGCTTTAGTATTGACTTATCTTTACTATATTGGACTATGTACCAAAATTCTACTTAGAAATATTGCTAAGAATATTAAAAGCAAGTACTATTCTATGTGTGTACTTTTGTCGTGTATGCTGTGGGGGTTCTGTACTTTGGGCTTAACATACGGTGAATTGTAGACCTTTCTGACATCTAACAAGGTTTGTATTAAAAGGCAGCTATCTGCAGAGGTGCTTCTGGGAATGATTAGAAATCATAAGCTTTCCTTAAGTTTGGTTGTTTTTGTTCTTACTATATTTGACTCAGGGTTACCTACAAATTTATTTTTATCAATAAATATTCCTATGAAACTAGTTCTTAATTAAATGATTGTCACTTTTTGTCTTGGAAGATTCTAATTTTGTGTATCAGCACAATTAAATATGGAACTTATAAAAATTAGCAAACATAATAGTGAGAATTCAATTTAGGAAACCTAGTTACAATTCTCTTTAATTAAAGGTAAGCTCATTAGTTGCAGAAACACTTGTCCCTTCGTTCAGTCTTGCCTATTGTTCTAAGCTGAAACCTTGGTCCTTTTCTTTAGACAGACACAAAATGAGAATGGTAGAATTTCTTCTCTTATTTTCCCCTTGGCCACACACTAAGATTTATATATAATTAGTCAGCGACAAGAGAAGAAAGAGCAATTTAACACCTCTTCTCTCCTGTACGTTGTATTTTTGTATATCCATGGAACTATCTCTATCATTTGAAATTCAATGTCCAGTCCATTGCTTCCTGTTCCTATTCAGCTCTTAAGTTCATGAGTATTGACTGCTGCTCTTAATTCATTTGCATGTAGAGAACTGATTTATCTGTTTGGGATATCCATCCCACTCAAACCCAGTGCACATCTGCTTTGTAACATATCAGCTGATAGCCTGAACAGACCCCGTGATTCTATGGAGAGAAGTAGGGTCTGTTCAAAACCACCACGTTTCATTTTTATAATACCAAAACTCATTTTATAATACCAAATCCTAAAGTGTATGTTATAATTATTTTCTGCTAATTGAAGAGGGAGCTTCTGTCTCAGCTGATGAGAATGGATTTGAAAAGACATAAGCAAGAGACAATGTGGTAGTGGAATGTTCAGGATTAGGTGATGAATTCTGTTGGAAATAGCAGACAAGGGGGGAGAATGAACTCAAAGAAATGCCAAAGTTTTAAAATTGTACTGTTAGCTGAAATACGGAAATCTGAGAAAAATATCACCCACATTCAAATGCAGACAAAATTGTTTTGTTTTGTTTTGTTTTAGGCAGTTGACTTTTTCTTATAAAAGAACAGACTCAGTCCTTAGAGAGTACAGAAGAAATTAAAACAACAACAACAACAACAACAACAACAACAACAACAAACTCTTAGTGATCTTCAGTCTAATTTCTTCATTTTGCAGCTGGAGAAACTAGAGCAGAGGATTTTACTTGAGGTTATAGTTCACCATCACAGCAGAGTCGCAAATTAGAAGCCAGTTCAAAAACTTCATGAGATTATTAGAAATGTGCAGCCAGGGTTGTTGGTTGTATTCGTAATTAGAAGGATAGGACTAGCTGAGCATTGATAAAACAGACCAATTTCACCAGGAATATGTGGCATTCAGAAATTTCTTAGAAGAGTCTCAGAGATATCAGTGGCATTAAAACTTGTCGCTACTTTACACTGAAAATGTCCAACTCTTTGGTCTGTAACTTGTTTGGAGATTAAAATGCTCATTGGCCAACTCTCTTTGCTTATAACACTTTTTGCTCTTCCAGTAAATACTATAAGGAAGAGGAATTTCCAGCATTTGTAACTCAAAACCTGAAAATCGTTTTCGATTATCTCCTTTCTCTGGGACTTGGTATCACAATTTCTGAGTGAACCACCATTAAATACAACTATCAATTTTTTAAGGCTTCTTCTTTGCAAGTTTTGTATAAATTATCAAAAGATATTTAATATTTCCATTGCATGATGGCTTTGGGCATATGCCTGTCCTGCTTCTTCTTAGTATCAAGTGAATCCCTCTTTTTATCTGGAGTCTTGTTTGTATGGCTGGCTGATGTCCCTGGGAGCTAGCTGAAGTTCTGGGTAGGTAGGTGGACACCCAGTTGTGAAGGAAGGAGGGGGCAGCAGGATGACAAGATGGGCAAAAGTCACGTGTATTATAAAGGGAAGTGTGGTGCAGAGGAAAGAATAAAAACTTTCCATTCACACCTGGCCTTCAGTCTTGGTTCAGGCATTTTCTAGATGTGCAGCTTGGTCAAATTATGTCACGTTCTCTGACCCTTGATTTGCCTCACATGGTATCATAGAGTTGCTGTGAGGACAAAGTGAGAGAGAACATAGATAAATTGTTTTGCATAGCTCATGGTATGTTTTCTATGCATATTTCCCTGGCCTTTCCCCTCTATAAGATCATACCTACTACTCTGTTTTATTTTACTGATTTTAATTGCTACTCTCAGGTATTGGAACTGACCGCTAGGTGTTGCTACCTTAATTTCGGAATCTTATGGTGACTATTAAAAAATATAAGGCTTAATTTACTCTGATGTGTAATGCGCACGCCACTATAATGGTTAATTGGGTTTTTTTCCCCATCCCTTCTCCCATGACTAATTTGATTCATGAAAATAACTTTTTATAATCTAAGTCCTTAGTTACCACGTTTCAAGTACTTGGATATCCAATATGCTTTCCTGCTGTTTATGGTTATTTTTTACCTGCTCTGTTTTGTTGACTTTTTATTCTTCTTTTGTCTGTCTTTGTTGTATTTTAGTTTATGGATGTTTTTCAGGGTTAGCACTTGTGGATCAGGGCTATTTTAAAAAAGTCAGTGTAATGACATCTCACTTTCTAGACAGAGAGTCAACTATTCACATAATTATGTGCAATTGTTGAGTGCTTGACTGATTGAAAATCTGTTTCTGCTCATGCTTGCAGGTATTTAATATCTCATGGATGTACAGGTTGGTTGGGGGTGCAGTGCTTCTACTTAAGTAGATCAGTAAGCATTGATATGGTAACTTATTATTTGTTTTCTGAACAGAGAAGGTATGGCTCAGATGTATGTGGCAGGAAAATGCTGGTATGAGATTGTATAGCTTGCTGCAGACAAATCTGTAGCACAGGTAATATACCCAGAGCTAACTGTAAATTCAAAAACCTCCTAGATTCAGAATTATTGTTTCTTTTAGAAAGTCTTCCTGTTACTACAAAAACAGATTGCATTAGAATTATGATCTTTCAGAAATACAACCCTTGTGTGATAAAGCCTTTCCCCCTCCTGGTTGATAAAGCATCATACCATGAAACATGTCTGTGGTATATAATTGTGTGGCCTGTATTAATAATGTATGATGATACACATGGCCTCAAATAATGTGATTTATTTCTCCTTAAAAAAAGAAGCCAAACAACAATTATAACCAGGTTGGTACAACATAGCCTCAAGCAGTGGTTTTCAACATTGGCTGCACATTATAATCACCTGGGGAACAGTAAAAAAAAAAAAAAAAAATGATGTCCAGGTCAATTAAATCAGAATCTCCGAGCCTGGGACCCATGTACTGGCTTTTTTTTTTTTTTTTTTTTTTAAGTTCTCCAGATTTACCACTGTTCAGCCAAGAACTACTGACCTTAAAAGCATGTCCATTGAATAACAGTCTGTGGAAAGTCCATGTACCTAAAGTAGCCTCTCCTGGTTGTACCATGACACTCTTTTTCAGTACTGCCAAAATGTACGTTTCTGTCTGCAAGTGTCCCCAGGCAATCTATAGTAAAAATTCAATGTCTTCATGATAATGAATTTGTATAATTCTCTGGCTGTCCTGATGAGAAATAAGAAAATGTCAAAAACTGTATTTTATCCTTGATCTCTTTCTCCATAAGTGTTGGCATTCCTCCATTTCCCATTGACTTAACGTTCAATTTTTCTCTTCACTGTTTTTCTTGGGTGACATTGGGAATTTTTACCATCTGATGAAGGCAGATGTATTTTCAAATAAAAATGTCTTAAGCATTTGTTCTTCCTACTACTCCATTCTTTGGCAGAATATTCATATAGTTGATAAATAGTTTGCTTTCTTTAAATACCTTTTCATATAATCTTTGTAACATGTTTCATGGGTATTTTAACCTAGTTTTATGGTTTTTCGTGAAATAAGGTATTTTCTAAATATGTTATGCTGAATTTAACTGAAATAAGCGGTTGTACTGTATGCCTTTAAAATGATGATGATATCTCTCATTTTAGGGTAACACTTTCATACTGAAAGATTTCAAAGCACACTGCGAATGGTTACAAATTATACAGTGAAGCACAGTCACCACTGTAGAGTGAAGCATGGCAGCTGTTTAACAGCTCACTGCAACACTACACAGCAGGTTAGGGTAGGAAGTGAAGAATAATACTGGATTCACTTGAAAAAATTGCTAGGGGCTTGAGGTAAGCGGAATGTAATTACCTAAGTTGGAATTTATCCAGGACATAAGGCTAACACCTCCAGTCTTAGAAGAGAAAGCTCTGATTAATAACCATGTACTTGCTTTCTACATATCTGAATTGTGAGGGTGCTTCTGCCCTCTTCAAACCACTAGTGTATGCTCTAGCAGTAGTCTAACTGAGACTTAAAAACAAACACAAAAAAAACAACCCCCAAACCAATAAAAACTCTTTTTCAAATCCCACATGTTCATACTAACTCAGAGATAATCGGTAAGTTTCTATTCACATGCCATCTTTGGTTCATTGTGGCTGTTTTTAGAACTTCTTTAGGACTTTTAGGCCAAATTCAGGATTAAAAAAAAGAAGACCATCATTAGTGATGTCTGCATAGTTATGAGAGAAGTAGTACGTACACTCATGCTGTATTTCTGTCAAACTAGCAAACTATGTAAACTATGCTACTTTCCTGGACTGGTTTAGTGATGCTCTTGAATGCTTTTTGAACTTCCTGATATATATTTTTTTAATCACTGCTGTAGACATAGTTAAGTTTTCCTGAGAAAATTTTAGAAGAAAGGGACAGTGACCATTTTATAATAACCATCATTAATGAGGTTAGAGATAAAAAGAACATGAGGTTAGAAATCTCAAATCAAAAAATGTCCAGTGAAGGAAGCAATTTGATATGAGGTTGGGTTTTCATTGGGAAAAGAATCCAATCGGTGTCTAGGCAAAGCAAATAGGAATTCAGGCCAGGAACACAAGAGAATAGGAACGTGTTACTAAATCAAGGTGAAAATTGGCAATCAGAATTTGGTTTGCTTGAGGAACATAGGTTAGTAGGGCCGGGCGAGCCATGGACCCCAGGTCTGAGAGCAGCACCAGGGATAGCTCCCAGTGAAGGTGGCTTCTCCTTGGCTCTTAGGTTATTTTGGATTCAGCCCTGCCCCTCTGTCTGGCATACCCAGCTCTGTGGCTTCGTAATGCCTATAAGATCAGGAGAATGGATCCTTTTATCCTGTTAATTTTAATATTAGTAATCAGTCTAAATTATGGGTGAGGTACTACATAATTCATTTCACAGATCTCAGTAAATAGACACCACCTTTTGTGTTAGATATTCAACTCACATTTATGTATGAGAATATGAAGATAAGTAATTTGCTCGTAGTCACATTTCAGATAGAGGGTGGAACTATGAGTCGAAGATTTGATGTCTGGCTCCGAAATCCGTGCTCCTAAAACTGTACCACAAAAGTTACATGAGAATAAGATCATTTGGGTGGCACTTGCTTCTGTAAAGCAGGACGACTCTATGGACATTCTGGGGTTTTAAGGAACAGTTGAGAAGGAAGTTTAAAATGCCTCTAGTAACAGGGTAGAGTATGGGTAATTTGTATGTTCTTCTGTGCTTCAAAATGATTACTGATAAGACTTGTTAGAGTTTTCTGCAGTCCTTCTTTTTGACATGCTGGAAGTATTCAAGCAGGAGAACCATGTGTCACCTTGTTTAGAGTTCCTCTATTTCTGTGAACTTGGTCAAAATGACCTGTAAGTTTCTTTAAATAAAGGTGGTGATTGTTTTGATCCTAGGTCCTTTGTCTCTGTCGTATTCCCTATTTTATTTCTCCCAACATACAGTGGTATGAATTATAAAATACCTCGTTACATTCTGATTTAGATAATATGGAAACTTAAGCTTGCTTTTTCAAATGTCCATCCATCTAATATAAAAACCAAATATTTAGAAATATAGTAGTGTGCCCTGACTCTTTTGGGCAGTTGATTTCCTGTTAATTCTTAGGAATTTCCAGGGAGAAATTCTATACTGTTACTTGGTTGTTTGTCCAATTTCATAAAACAGGCTTGGTATAAGCAATCTTTTGAAGTTTTAAATAGGATAATAAAATATCCTTTTTTATTTGATGAAATCCCACTGGGGGAAAAAAACGAAGTTTATTTACCTGTCTACATTTTAAAAGAATTTTAATATTCATATAACATGAATGAAAATTGAATTTTACATCTAGGCCTTCTAAGACCAATTATTGCTGAATCTGAATGAAAATTCAGATATTTCGGTTATAAAATTCCTAAAACTGCCTTAAAATGGGAGAACTGACAGATCTTTAACTATAATGCTATTTTTCACTTTTAAAGACTATGCAAGGTGTCTATTACCTTACTTTTATGCCAGAAAAATAATATTCCGTCCTTGTAAGAACAATATAGTAATATGATTACAAAAGTTGAGGAAAGTTATAGATAATAGCTGGATCCTGTTTTCCAGAAAACGCATCCTTTTCCATGGCTTTGTAGTTAGGCTTTAATAGTAGTATGTCCAAATCTCCATATATGGCTTTAAAATTTTTATTGGTATGTAATTTGATGATTTTAAAAAATGATTGAGATGCAGTATAATGATTTATATGGTATGCAAAAAAGAGAGATGTAAATTATTAATTTTACAGGTTATGTTTGTCTTTAGGGTTTATTAGCCCTAAGAGTTGTGCTATGTGTGCATGCGTGTGTGTGCGTGTGTGTGTGACATCATTTTGGGCATTTGGGGGTTGTCTTATTGCCTTTTGCACAGACTCTTCAAGTGTAGTGGTTTTCAACTCAGGCTGTCTATTAAAATCCTGTGGAATTCTTAAAAATCCTTATTCTCTGGCAGCACCTTACCCCAGTCTGAATTTCTGTAGACAGAACCTAGACTTTTCTACATTTTGAACTTCTCAGGATGAAAACCACTGATAAAATTCATGAATACATGGTAAAGCATTTCCATCTCTGCATGGAGGAGATGAAAGAAGATGTCCATTCTAACAATATGGAGAAGGGTGGTGGTAGGATGATTTTTGAAACTTCAGGGGTGACCACATAGATCATAATAATAGGTGAAATATAGTCTGAAATAGAATTTCATTGAGTATTCTTTTCTTTAGCAGTGACTTAAGTGAAACACCTAGAGAAAGGTATAAAATATCCACATTTCACCTGGCCATTTATGCAGGGGTTTTTTTTGACTTCAGCTACTAGCCATCTTGACCTGAATCTTGATGATTAATAGCTCTTATAATATTTTCTTAGCTAGTGTAACTTCAATTGCAATACTTTTTCTTCTAATGTCTTACCCTTATAAAATAGCATTAAACTATTTTTCTCAATAAATTCTACTGACACATGGTCCCACAGATTAATTATAAATTGCATAGAAGTACTGCCCTTTGTCAGTTTTAAATGTGTAGCTTTATCTTCTCTTTCTCCTTGTCTTTCCAAGCTAAATGGAATTAGGAGCTTAAAGAAACCTGGTTAATGTGGAATATATTCCTATTCTCTTATTTTAAACAATAGTGCCATTAATTTTCATCCTAGACTCTTTGGTTCCTCTATTATGTTCACTATTATTATAATTTAAAAAGAATCATCTCTATTTTTACAAACCCATTTATTTCATAACATTGTATAAACATCTTTTTAGGGAGTAATCTTCCTCAAATGCTGTTTTGTTTTGTTTTTTTTTTTGTTTTTTTTTGTTTTTTGTTTTTTTACCTGATGGGCTTTCTCCATGAATTTGAGAATACCGGAATAACTTTTACTTCTCTTTCTCCCTCTGTCCTCCCCACTTCTTCTCCTCTTCCCCCTCTCCCCTCCTCCTCCCTCCTCCCCCTCCCTCCTTCTTCATTTTCTCAGGAGATAATGAAAGGGGAAAGAGTATCAAAAGGGACTTAGACAACCATGGAAATAAATATTGGGCCACTTTGCCGCGGGTACTTTAAAATACCCCAAGGTAGATGAAAAGAATAACTTTAGGGCTTAGACCATTAATCATGAAATTATAATGCTGGCACACATTTCTGCAAATATTTCCTTATAGGGTTTCATAGACATTTAGCAATAAATGTCTTTTGTTAAAATGGTCTTAGGTCCTATAAAGCCAAGTGTGTATTCCAGGAGAAATTCTTTTGCAGTTATTTAATAACGTTCCTTTCACAATGCCTTCCTTCTCCATACTTCTTGTTCCCATTGCATACTGGTATCTTTGACCAGAGGGTAGGGACAGTGAACACTGAGTTTTAGCTGTTCCCTCTAAATGATTGAAAGGAAAGAAAGTATGGCCTTAGAGGCTTATATGTAAGTATGGGAACTATCATTATTACTGAGATGCTGACCCAGTTACTGACCCTTTGAAAGAGGGTGAAGTAGGATAGGAAAATGTGGAAAAAGCAAATTGATTAGACGTAACAAATACCTTGACTGTAATCCTGATGAAACAGTATAGTGATCAGTAGATGGTAGAGCCAGTTGTGTTTCTGTGGCTTAGGCAGCTCTTAAAATGGTATGATTTAGGAAGTAGCCAAGGGGATTCTAAGTTTCCTCTGAACATCTCTAATATTTCCTGAGGATGTGCCACCAACTAGAATCCCTGTTTGGAGTTGGAGCTTGCTGATACATGTAAAGTTTTGTGGGAATGTGCACATGTGCATGTTTTTTGAGAAGATCTGTGGCTTTCATCAGAGCTTTATGTATCCATAAAGATTCTACCTAAAAGCAGATGTCCATAAGTACAGTTTTTATTTATGACTTATTGTGAATTTGGCCAAAGTCATTTCCTTCTTGATATCCTTTTTTTAAAAATATATTTTATTTATTTATTAGAGACAGAGAGAGAGAGAGAGAGACAGAGACAGAGACACAGGCAGAGGGAGAAGCAGGCTCCATGCAGGGAGCCCGACATGGGACTCGATCCCAGGTCTCCAGGATCAGGCCCTGGGCCAAAGGCAGCCCTAAACCGCTGAGCCACCGGGGCTGCCCTCCTTCTTGATATCTTATTGCAATGTACTCATTGATTTTTTTTTTTTTTTAACAAGGATGGAGATTAGAGATTTCCTAAGTAAACTTCCTTCTATTTTATGGATAATTAACTCTGAGATCTAAAGCCACAACTTAAATATTCCAACTTTCAAACCTTCTGATCTTCCCTGGGAAGTCAGAAATCCCAAAGGGTGGAAGAATTCTAGGTAAGAGGTGATAACGGATACCGGGGCAGTTGGACTGGTGTGAGACACCTCAGGCTTTAAGTGTGTACCTGGGGGAAGCCTGATGGCAATAAGTATAGAAGTCTCAGTGAGGTATGCCGGAAGATTGAAAAGGTGACATGCAAAAGAAGGTGAAAAGCTAACAAAACTGAACTTTTCTTAAAATGTTTTTCACAACTTTGGTCATTATCTAGTATCTACTAGAGGGAATTGGAATTGAATTCCAACAGACCTTTATTATATGTCACGAGTATCATTTTTTTTCTTTCACATTCTTTCATAAGATTTTTGGAGATTTTTTATCACGTGACTTTCCAACCCTTAACCATCTGCTACCTAATACCTAACATCCTAATGACCTATAATAAGGATAACTTTGTCAGTTTTCATGGTGAAGCATTTAAAACCACTCGGTGCCATTTCTATTTGCGAATTGATTTTATATTTTAAATAACACTTTGTAGTCTCTAGGAAAGGCATTATTAAGTGTTTTGTTGTTGTATGAGGAAACAGATATAGAGTGCTTATATTCTGGAGGCTCAGGGTTTAGTAAAGAAGAAAAAACAGAAGAGAATCAACAACAACAGCACACATATTTAGATAGTTTTGAGGTTTTTTTTTTTTCCATGATTTCTTTTGTTCCTTAAAGCAATCCTATGAAGCAGTTACTCTTTATTATTTGACAGATAGGGAAACCAAAGCATAAAAGGCCCAGGTAACTTGTCAGGTCCATAGGCCGTCAGTGGTGAGACTGGCCCCCAGCCCAGGCCCTAGGCCTTGAAGACATTCATGTTTCCCCTTTCTGTCGTGTTGCTCCCTTGGTCACTATACCCGTGCAGTCTGTGTTGAGGCCCAGTCAGAACCAGAATTAGGGCAGGAACTGCAGGGAAGGTGATGTTGGAGCTGTGTCTTGGAGGATGGGCAAGCGTTGCTCGCCCCGTCTGATAAAGAATGAGAGGGCATTGTCATCCAAGGGAATGCTCCAAGTCACAGTGGAACTTGCCTTTTCAGAAAGGCGAGGGCACCTCACAGTCAAGGCTTAAGGTGCTACTATTTTGGGGTTTGGCGTAAAGATGAACATGCTAATTAGAATCCAGGTCACACAGTCTGAATTGCTTGCTGCCTTTTTGATACCCCTTCCTCAAAATTTCTTGTCCAATTATGTAAATAATTAATTCTGCCAACAAATCCTGCAAATGCCACTTCCTGGAGACCTAGTTATTGCTATTCATCTACATCTTTTGCCCAGACTTTAGCAAGTCTATATTTGAACACTCAGATGCTTGTCTAGTGCATAATTTCAAGAATTAATGTATGAAATGTTTACTTAAGCCTACTGTGTGCCTGGTTCTTATAGGTTCTGTGGATCCAGAATTAAGTCTTTGCTCTCCAGGAGTTTTCATGATTCACATTTTTATGGCTAATGCAGATGTGACATCATCCAGCACTGTTTGCCAAACTCAAAAATTGATGTTCGTATTTTTATGAATGTTTGTATGTAGCCAGAAAGGCTGTAAGACATATCCTGTGTTTTAAAAATATTTCCAGTTCTTTATCTTGGTAATAACCAGAGAGATACTTAGTTTCCTTGAACACAGATAAATCTTTGCATTCAACAGTTTGTAGTTGAATTGTAAAATGAAACTCATAAGAGAACTGATTGATATAGTGGCTGCTTACTGTAACAGTTTTCAGATGTCATGGCATTTTTGCAGCACGCTACAGAGTTGAAGACAAATGAGAAAATAAAATAATAGTTGAAAACACTTGCAGCTGATATGAATGTTGAAGGACAGTAACACATTTCAAGCCATATAACATACCAGATTGTTAGGAGAAAAATGTTGTTTTTAAAATATTAGTACGCCATAGGTCTTAGATCAATCTTGAGCACTTTAAAATACTTTAAATTATGTGTGTACTAGCATTTGAAGTATATGTATAGAAAACTGACATTTCAAAACTTGCAAACTTTTTACACAGCAAACATACCCATATCAGCCTGTCGAATAGAAACTAACTTCACACTGACCTATTTAAAAACCCAAGTCAGTTATTTATCAGAATGGGAGCAAAGCACTAGCAGAGTAGAATTAGGATATATTTCACTCAGACATTAAGAAGTTGGTGCTCTCTGATAGTTTACTTGATTATTTCTTTATAATTTGTAGAAGTCCCATGTGCTTAAACATTATGTATCACTGTGTTAATTTCAGAGACCGAAAGTTTTCGTATCTCATATATTTCTTTTTCAGAATAGATGCATGGACCGAATGATGGAAATTAAGGCATAAGAAAATGGGGTCCAGTTGAAGAGAGGTGGAATGACTAGAGTTGGAAGATTCAGGAAGTAGAAGAGGGAAAAGAGAGCACTGAGGATTTCACTTGGTGCTTCTGTGAGGTTGCATTTGAAAGGAGAGGGTACGAACTGTGCAGATGAGGGGCCGGCCCGTGAAGTGGGAGACAAAAATGTATCAATGTGGACGCAATGCAGATGGAGTGAGAACTTATGGTGGGAGCCAGGATAGGTGAACACTGCTGACTGAAGGTATAGAGGGAAGGATCGGCCTTTCTGAATGAGTGTCAGGTTGTAGGGAAGACGCTGTCAGCGTGAGAAGTCGTTGAAAACAGAGAGGGGCCAATGTTCACCAGGCTGTGGCCACTTTTTGTTATCCACTTACTGCTTCACAGGAGAGACTGAAAATTATTCTCAGGTGTGCTGATAGTTTCTAGATGGATACACACACACACACACACACACACACCACCAACAACAACAAACAAGACCCTCAAGAGCATAGTCCATTTGGGAATGGATTTTGAAAGTAGCACTTGGATTTCTTGTGAGATCTCGTCTCTTGTTCTGACTCTCTGATCTCAGCTACAGAGCTTTGAGTTTCATTTTCTTACCTGCAAAATGGAAACAATAATGTTTCCCCTACTAGGTTTATGGGATTGTAATTTATCTGAAAGGAATCTGTAAATCCTGAAGCAGTGTACAATGGAGAACAGTATAATGGTGATACCAAAATATCAAAGCCAGATTACCTGGGGTATTATCCACATGTTTATATTCCTCTGTAACCACCACTACCTCCCTCCCTGGCCGTTTTTTGGGTAGAATGACTGGAGAAATAGACACAGTTCAATTTTAGCTCAGTTAAGCCTATTTCTTAGAGACAGAACATGAAAATCCACTGGTCTTTGAAGGCATTCTGTATAGAAGTCCTGTGTTTGTAGTCTGTTGCCCCCTGTATATACCACATGTTTTAACAAATGTACTGAGTACATATCCATATACAAACAGAGAGACGTTTTTAGAAGGATACACACCAGAATGTTACCTGTGGTTACATCTGAATGATGGTATTGGGGTGATTAAAAATTTGTTTGTAACCACAGGGATGGACCTTGAGGCCATTATGCTAAGTGAGTTAAGTCAGAAGGAGAAAGATAAATTCCATATGATTTCACTCATATGTGGAATCTAAAACAAACAAAACAAAACAAATGGACAAACAAAACAAAACAAAAACAAGAGAACAGCTTAATGGTTACCAGACGGAAAGGAGGTTGGGGTGTGGGAGAAAGGGTGAAGGGGGTCACTTGTAGGATGATGGATGGGAATTAGATTTTGGGGGTGATCACTTAATAAGGTATTCAGATCAAACTGTAACACTGTACACCTGAAACTTATATAATAATTTAACAAATCTGAAGGACAGTTATGTTTCATGATACCACTTCTCTAAATAAAAGGACATGGTATCAAAAAATTTTTGTTCCCTCCCTGGTTCATGTTTTGTAAATTGTCACTAATTAGCACATGCATATATACATCCCCTCCTGCCCTCCCCCCCCCCCCCCCGGTCACATTTACAGATGTAAGTATTTCATACGGAAACTTTACTTTGGCAACTCAAAGTTTGCTTCACTGGCTAGGTTAAGTTTGACTAGTACATACATATATAAATATGGAATTTACTCTTTTTTGAAAAGACATTTACTGGAAGACAAAACACCTGGCAGAAATTGCTGACCCCATGGAACATTATGGTATGTACATTTATGTAAAGGAGAGCTGTATTTTGCATGGATATGTTTTACTCTTTCAGTGTGCTGCCCATACACCTTATTACACGGAGTCCTTGGTAGATTTCTGTTCTCTCTGCTCGGTGGTAGTGCCTATAAGGAACAGATTTGCAGAGTAACACTTTCTTTATATTTTCCTGCTCATGAGTCTCTGCAGTTCCTGGTTAATGGTTGTTGGTTTTTTGTTTTTTGTTTTTTGTTTTTTGTTTTTTTTTTAGTCCTACTCTAAGCAGTTTGCCCTGCTATCTCCAGTGAAAGGCCGCTCTGAGCACCATTTGCTTGTATTTATTATTAAACTTCTGCTTCATTTTGACCATTCAGCCTAGCAGCACACAAATCCCAGAAAAAGATGTAATGGTCTCTCGGTTATCACCAGTACATGATAGAGAGGACAAACACGACATAAAAGTGCCACAAAAAGAAATGGCACAGGCAAGAGCTGTTGGTGCTGTGCTTCTGTTGTTTTCCTCATTCTTTGTGGGACGTTGCTGCTGGGCATTTTGAATGGAAAGGACCCAAAAAAATGATAAGGGGAACAGTGGTAGGTGACCAAGTTAGGGGTGTGAAACCACAGAATGCCTCAGAAAGAGATGACCTGGTAGGTCATCACTCACTTCCAGTAGACAGCGTGGCCTTTGACTGTACTTATTAGGAAGAATTAAAAAGGAGAAACAAAGTCGTGCCAGAGTTAACTTTTGGGGAAGCAACCTTGGTGGGAAAAGGGTCCTGAACAGTTTAATAGACAGTTAAAATTGGCCAACTGCCAAACTCATGTGCAATTTTGACTGTACAGAGTCTTGCTTAAATTTCGCCAAAGCATTTTCACTTTGAATCACTAAGAAGGAAGCAAGTGTGATAGAATTTTCAGATTGTTAAAAGTGCTTTGAGTTCTAGTGATTGGTTCTCCCTTAACACATGTCTGCACTATGTTTTGATGTATTTTGCATTTAGAGACCTCAGGGATATGAATCCTATTTTATTCATCCATCACCTAGTTGCTCAACTAAGCTTTGTTCTAGTAATAAGTTAGTTACTCAGTATCTCGGAAGGATATTTAAGCTGAAACCTAAGTACAACCTGTTTTTTTTTTTTTCTTTTTTGTAGTGTTGGGCACTACTCATGTGAATACAACACATTCCCATAAAACTAGCATTTTGTATTTACAGAGAATTTCTCCTGAGAGTTAAGGTCTTGTAAAACATTCTTGTTCTACAGCATGAACGAATTATTATACTCAAGGGCATTGAAAGTGAAGTATACTGAAGAAAAGAATTTTTTCATTAAAATGCAGTTTATATTGATAAAACAGATTACTAGCATTTGATGAAATGTGAAACTTGGAGCTCCTCATATCAGTAAATCGCCAGTAGGTTTATTTTGGCAAGTGGAACGAGTATGTAACATATAAAGGGCCAGCATTATACCTGTTAGCATTGTATTAAATTGTCTTTTGGTAAAGTACTTACATTTTAAAAAAATTAAAAAAATAAAGCTATCTGTGCCTTGACAAGCAGGCTGTGGTAACTAGGATTATTAGAAAATAAAAGCTGTTGTGTTATCAGTTTTGGCACAGTCATTTATCAATCAGTATTTTAAACATTGACAAGTGGTAATTTAATAGGGAATGACCCAGTTGGCAGGAAGTTCTAATGACAGATGATGCAAACTCATTTATCACTAAGGGGCTCTGCTGGGCTTCTTACCTTTCTCTGTATTGTGGCTCATATTTTCCAAGTCTGGGATGTGAGAAGCCACAAAGGGCAAATCCTATGGCACCAAGCCCAAAACCACTCCCAAACAGAGAGGACCATTAACGCTTTAGAAGCTCACATCTTTGCCTCCTCCACATTGATGATTCTCAATTTAAAACAGGTGAGATTGATAAGTTATTAGGAATGTGTGGCATTCCATCTGCTTTTAGTAAGGTAGACAAAATTCTCAATGAAGTACAGGAAAGGGTGATTTAAAATTATTAAGATAATGAAAAAGGTAAATTTTTATGAGAAATCCACCGTTAGTAAAATTGCTTTCCCCTCTATAGTTAATGTATCATTTCTTTCTGGCTGCTTTAAAATTTCTTTGTCTTTAGTTTTCAGACTTTTAGCTATGATATGTCTTGGCCTGGAGTTTTTGGGAGTTATCCTTTTAGGATTGCCCAGCTTCTTGAATCTGTAGGTCTATTTATTTATTTTTGGAGGGGGCAATTTGGTCTTCAGCCATTATTTCTTTGAATATTTTTTTCAGGCTCGCCCTCTTTTCCTCTTTTTCTGAGACTCCAGTGAGCTAAATATTAGAACTTTGGTTGTAGTCCCACACATTTCCTGAAGGTTCGCTCTTTTTTTCACTCCATTTTCTCTCTGTTGTTTAGATTGGCTAATTTCTGTTGTTCTGTCTTCAAATTCACTATTTTTTTTGGGGGGGGGGCAGGTTCCTTCCATCCTGCAGTTGACTCATTCATTGGCTATATTCCGGTGTGTGTTCTAAAATTTCTATTTATGTCTTTTATTCTCCTGCTTTCTTCTTTACCTTCTTGCTGAAACTTTCTGTTTCACTTGTTCCAAATGTGTTTATAGCTGTTGGTTGAATCATTTTTATGTTGGTTGTTTTACATCTCTCTTATCCCAGCTGGCATCTGTTGATTGTCCTTTCTCATTCAGTTTGAGACATCTTGGTTCTTGGTATGAAGAGAGATTTTCTTTTCTCTCTCTTTTTTTTTTTAAAGATTTTATTTATTTATTCATGATAGTCACAGAGAGAGAGAGAGAGAGAGGCAGAGGCAGAGACACAGGTAGAGGGAGAAGCAGGCTCCTCGCAGGGAGCCTGACGTGGGATTCGATCCCGGGTCTCCAGGATCGCACCCTGGGCCAAAGGCCGGTGCCAAACTGCTGCGCCACCCAGGGATCCCTGAAGAGAGATTTTCAATTGAAATCTGGACGTTTGGATCTTACATTTTTAGACTCTGGGTCTTATTTAAATTGTGTGGTTTTGCAGCCTAGCCTGACACTGCTCTGGTAGATGACAGAGAGGCCACATCATTACTGGGAGGGGGCAGTGGAAATGGAAATACAAATTCTCCACTCAGCCTTTGTGCACTGGGGTGGTCAGGGGGAGGTCTTCTTGGTAGTTTATTACCAGAGCTATGGTGAAAGTCATCATGACTCCACTGGGTTCCATCTGACACACTCCAACCGGTTGGGAACAAAGTTTCCACCCCCAATCTGTGCCTTCTCTGACATTGGAGTTGGGGAGAAAGAGGCGACACCTTGTACAGCCCAGCCACGGTGAAACCCTAGCTCCTTGACTAGGTCTTTGCTGGCAGTGCAAAACAAACAAACAAAAAGTAAACAAAAAAACCCACAACTTTTACTGTGGTGTTCATTGAGGAAAATAGTTATTGTCTAAAAGTTTTGTCTAACTGAGCTGCCTCTCTCCTGGTCCTTTGACTAAAGAGAATAGGCTTCTTTGAGGGCTGTTGTTCATCTATGCCCTGTGTTCATCTATTGCTGGCTTCTCCAGTCTGGGATATATCAGTCAAAAAGAAAATCCAGGGAACTCACCACTGTATCACTCCTTAGGTTTCAGGTTCCCTAGCCAGTTTGTTTTCTCCTCTCCATCTCTCAGAGGCTTCTTATATGTTTTATATATAATGTTCAGTGATTTTAGCTGTACACAGTAGGAGGAATAGGGAAAAGTATGTCTATATAATTTCCCAAAGAAATCCTATAGTAAGTAAGGTAGTTGTGTCTCAGAATAGCAGAGATCCTAGATATTGGCTTCATTTGTTCAATTGCTTGAACAAACTCAAAGCCTTGTACAACAATCCTAGGGATTGAACTGCACAACCATCCTAGGGACTTCAATCTGGTATAATATTATACCAGTGTAACACTTTCTTGGGATAAGGAACTGATTAGGTTTTCCCTATTTAAAAATAATTGACAAATAATAAGCTTTTGATATGTAGATTTATTTACGATTGAAAATTCATTTACAGAGTAAAATATTTTCCTCCTTATTGATGTTCCTTTGAATAACTTAGAAAATAAGCTTCATGACTGTTTTCCTTATTGATATTTATCATTCTGAAAATATTTCATGATTTTTAAACATCCCGGGCATCTGAATTATTTTGGACTTTCAGTAGTTAGTAAAATTAAATAGGAGTATGGGTGCCTGAGTGACATGGTCCGTGAAGTGACTGACTCTTGGTTTCAACTCAGATCATGAGTTGTGAGATCGAGCCCTGTATTGGGCTTTACACTTAACACCAAGTCTGCTTAATACTCTCTCTCCCTCTCCCTCTGCCCCTCCTCTGCCCCATGCTCTCTTTTTCTCAAATAAACAAATAAATCTTTTAAAAAATTAGGAGTAATCCCTCTGTCCCTTATGCTAACAGGAGAGATCCAGCTGTGTGACATGCTGGGAACTCTCAGCGGAGGGAGGAGGGGAGGAAGGGAGAGATAGATATATATATATAGAGAGAGAGAGAGAGAAAGAGTTAAAAGTACAGGTTGTGTGAATGTGTATAGGATCCGAGGACAGTAAATGCTGGCTGCCCAGAGAACGTCCACCAGTGTGAATCACCAAGTTTGGGGGACACAGGGAACTCATGATTGGTCAAGGACTCTGTCTGAGGCTGGTCAGGTGCTCTTGTAAGGTTTTCAAGTGTCAATGCTCAGAGCAGGTGGGTCCAGCCAAGTTTCCTGTAAGTCATGCTAGAAGCAGACTCAGTCCTGGGAAAGGGGGCTGAAAAGAACCAGATGTGGACATTAATGCTATAACACCTGGCCTGTGTTTTAGGGACTAATTACTGCTACAGTCCTATCTGGAAATAAGTTGGGGTGTGAGATCTAGGTAAAAGACCTGTCGGATGGATGGGCCCCAAAGTTCCAAGCCTGGTGAAAGAGGGGTGTGTGTGGCAGGGGGGAGGGAAAGAAATGCAGATGGTAGAATAGTTGTAGTGGGGCTTCTCATGGGCACACTTTAGATGTGGGGCTTGAAACTTCCTCTTAGACCCTTTTCACTCCCTAGATGCTGTTCATCTGGGCTCTCTGTGGTTCTGGGTCTGACAGACTCTTGGTGCCGTAACGCAGATGAGCCAGGCCAGAGAAGGCTCAAATTCATGCCCAGAATCAATTTGGCACATCAGCAGAGTGGGGCGGAGAAACTGCCCTTGGCCGATTTTCTTTTGTTTTTTAGCACTTTTCCTATGCTTCTGGAGCCAAAAGATGAGTAGGAATTTTAGGGAATTTTCTTCATGTGGGAAATAGTTCCCCTGGGAGTTCAGGCAATTGTGTTGTCTTCTCAAGAATTTGGGCGCATGGGAAAGGCCCTACCCTGAGAATCCAGAGACTTAAAATCAGATGCCAGACGGAGACTGCAGACAGACGTCCCTGCCTCATCTGAATAACACGGGAATGGTCAGATCAGTCCTGCTGCCTTACAGAACTGTTTTATTTGAAATTAATTGGAAAAAGCTTAAAAATGCCACATGATGTTATAAATGTAATATTTCATTATATATTTGCACAAACACAAATGCTTTTCTTTGTCTAATTTTTCTTTCCTGTTATGTGGATAAATGCAACTCTTCCCTCATAGAAAAAAATTAACAAAGAACAAGTATCTGTGGATATCTGGGTAGTCCTGTTTGTTTGTTTGTTTGTTTGTTTTTTTGGTAGTCCTGTTTTGTAGTTTTAATAAAATTTGATTTAAATTCCATAAAATTTAATTGATAATTAGTAGTGTAACTTTTGATAGTGACAGAAAGCTATGTTTTTGTCATTTTCCTTCAGGTTATCTTTTGTTTCTTTTTTGTTTTTGTTTTTGTTTTTTTTTTTTTAGATTTTATTTATTTATCAGAGAGAGAGAGAGAAAGCACAAGGAGGGGGAGTGGCAGGTAGAGGGTGAGGGTGGAGCCTGCCTTAGGGAGTCTGATGCAGGACTGGATCCTAGGACACTTGAGATCATGACCTGAGCCAAAGGCGGATGCATAACTGACTGAGCCACCCAGATGCCCCAGGTTATCCATTTCTACATTTTTTCTACTAATTTAGAGTTAGTTTCTTAGGTTCTCCCCTCCCTCAGTAGCTATAAATATCATTTGCCTGTCATGTGTCCTTACAACTAAGAGGGAACTTAGAAAATTTACCATAGCCCTAACTAATTTGTTCTCACTGTAGTAGAATTCTAAAGATTATTAAACAAGTAGTTTGTCTGTAATGTACTTGCACCTCTTTTTTCTCTTTCTACCACTTGAATATCCAGTTAGAATGTAAGTTCCACACGATGTGGTACTCTCGTACCTAGGCACCAAGTAGGCACTCATATATTATTTGTTTCATGAACATGTGAATAGATGAATGGGTGCTTGCTGCCCTTTGACTAAGTCAGGCTCATATTGTGGTACCCCCTCTTGGGCTCGAGGCCCCTCTGCCACCAGTATTTTTGTTGCATTGTATTCCAGAGGTCTCCCATCTACTTACAAATTCACAGCTCATCATCTGATAAACTAGTTTATGTCAACCTGTTTTGACTGATGGTGGACCTATTACAAATATGTTAGTAAAGAGTTTCTACGTGAGCCTCTACGTAAGCACTCAGTAAATGTTACCCACTATTCTCCTCCTCCTCATCATCATCTAGAATATTCCCCTGTAGCCATTGGTTTTCACATTTTGTTCCCAAGAACCATTAGGACTCTAAAAATTTTCCCAGGTGGTAGTGAAAGTTTGGTGGACTTGGGGGTTGATAGGAGGAAAGAATATATGTGGAGAGAGAAAAACAAGGTTATGTTCCCCTCACCTCTTTAACCAAATAAGTTGTTCTTTTATCTGTTCTATATATTTATATTCTTGGTGAATTTTTTTTTGAAAGGATGCCACTACTTAGTCATCTTTTTTTTCTGAAGAAATGCTATAAGCAATACACTGTTTGCTGGAGAGTATAATATGAATGTAGTAGCTCTTCTAATAAACTTGCAGATAACAGTGACAAGGAAAAGAATAGAAAAATAACTGAATGACATTTCAGAATGTGTTCTTAAGCAAATAATTTGTACAGTCTTTAAAATGAACGTGCTACTGCTGGAAGCCAGCTTGTTGGATCGTGTGCAAGTCATGCCATACCAGCCTCACTGTCTGTTATAGTAAGGCTACTAGATTAGTAGATTGGGTGGGGTTGTATCCCTTACAAGCTGTGTGACCTAAGACCTGAGAGTTTTGTGAACCTCAGTGTCTGCAGCTATAAAATAGAGTTATGAGGATTAAATAAAACATGTTCTTTAATGTAAAATACCTGGTATACCTATAGGCCTCAGTATACAAGGTGCATGTATACCTATATTTAACATACAGAAAGCATTTGGTGACATCAGCGGGGCATTTCCTGCACCCTCTCATGATAGCCTTATAAATAAGATACATCAATTTTTAATTAGCTAACCATCTTTCTTGAATGGATATGTTCTTGTGAATTCTCATTAGTCCTAAAGGGACACCCTGTGTTATGGAAAACACACAGATCTGGATTCGCACAAACTTTATTTAAATTCTAAGCTCTGGGAACGCCTGGGTGACTCAGCAGTTGAGTGTCTGCCTTTGGCTCAGGGCATGATCCCAGTCCTGGGCTGGAGTCCTGCATCGGGCTCCCCGTGAGGAGCCTGCTTCTTTCTCTCTGCATATGTCTCTGCCCCTCTCTCTCTCTCTGTGTCTCTCATGAATAAATAAAGAAAATATTTAAAAATAAATAAGTAGGGATCCCTGGGTGGTGCATCGGTTTAGCGCCTGCCTTTGGCCCAGGGCGCGATCCTGGAGACCCGGGATCGAATCCCACTTCGGGCTCTTGGTGCATGGAGCCTGCTTCTCCCTCTGCCTGTGTCTCTGCCTCTCTCTCTGTGTGTGTGTGACTATCATAAATAAAAAAAAAAAAATTAAAAAAAAATAAATAAATAAGTAAATAAATTCTAAGCTCTGTTGGGACACTTAGGTGGCTCAGTAGGTTGAACATCTGACTCTTGGTTTCTGCTCCATAAGATTGAGCCCTGCGGCCAGCCCCACACTCAGCAGGGAGTCTGCTTGAAGATTCTCTCCATGGGCCCCTCCCCTCTGCATCTGTTCTCTCTCTTTTTCAAATAAATAAATCTTTAAAAAAAATAAAATAAAATATAAGTTGTGTCATTTACCAGATTCTTGAGCAAGTCACTTAAACTTTTTAAGTCTTTATTTCCTCATCTATAAATGAGGTAATCAATAGGAACTTTGTGAAGATTAAATTCTAGGAAACACTAAGGGTCCAGTGCCTATCATGTTTCCTTATATGCAGTAGGTGTTCAAGAAATGTCTTCTCTTCTTTACTTTGCTGGAATGTCACAAACAAAAACCCAAAGCAAGTGTCCTAGAAATTTGGATGACACAGAACATGGAATGATTGAAAGAATAACAGGTAATAAGGTGAAATTTCAAAATTCCCTTGAGATACCAATATAGTACACTGAAATGTACAAAAATGGTATGTGAAAGAACAGCTGTCAACTCTTGCATTAAAAAAAAAGAGAGAGAGAGATGATAGGTAGTTAGGTAAGTAGATGGATGGATAGATAGAACTTCTAAAAACAGTTGGGGAGTCTTGAAATACTTAACCTGAAAGAGAATTCTGTAGGGAGGCAACATACCCATATTCACATTATAGATTCATTGAAAGTTGAACTTTGAAATATTTTTATGTACAAACAATGGGATGTTTGTATTGTGTTGTTCCTTAGCAGAGAGTTATAGCATGAGAAGCATAGGGCAAAGATACCAATTTTTGAAAGACATCTTTCTAATAATCAGATTCCTTCAACAATGAAGTAAGGTAGGTGTGTGTGTGTGTGTGTGTGTGTGTGTGTGTGTGTGTGTGTGATATGTTTTGGAGAAATAAATCCAATTTTACTGATCAAATTGTAGAGAGTTTTTGTCGGAAGTGACTAAGGGACAAAGGGCCCATGGTAGAGGCAGGGGAGATGTCACATTTTACCTGACTTGACATCTCTTCTACAAAACCCTGGAAAATTGTCTTGAGCTCCGCTGTTGCAAGTATTCGTTGTATTCTTAAATAGAAAGGAAACTCAGTGAAAATGAATTCAACAATCACTAGGTGGAATATTGTAGCCAAGTCTTAACAGGGGATTCTTGAGTGGGTGGGATGTTAGATGAGGTTAATTTCTAAGTTCACATCTAATTAATCCTGTGATTATGTATCTATATAACTAAGTAAACATAATATGTATACAGAAATCAGTATAAAAACAATGTATTCAAGCACAGGTTCAGAATATACTGAGAGCACTGAATATTATCTCTAAAAGGGGCATTTTAGAGGGAGAAGAATTTCAGGAACATCCCGCATAAGGAAGAAAATTTGAGTCCCAATTGTAACTGTGGCCCCAATTCAATTCAATTATGACTTTAATAAACGATAAAATGATTTTGTGATGTGTGTAGCTTACGAGAATCAAGAGGAAATCATTTTTCTATGCTTAGTCTAGTGTTGTTTGGAATCTCACTGAGAACAGAGCTGTATTTAATCTTCCTCATTTGAGTGGCATGTGCAAGCAGAAAAACTGGTGAGTCATTTGAATAATCCGGCTAGTGTAACTGTGAATATTCTTGAGAACATGGAAAGGTTAAATGCTTTGAAACACATGTATTCTGAGGGGAGCACTGAGCTGCTGCTCTCTGGTTTCACTGAGAGCAGAACCTGGGCCAGAAGTACCAGCTATGTCTTATAATGCTTAATACACTCCCATCTCAAGGTGATTGCCAGTTATTATGTGATCATGAGAAGATAGACTTTAATTTCAGTGAGCATTAGCATCGTCAGCAACAAGCCTTTTTGCATGTGGTGTGCCAGGTGCTGCATCCACTACGTTAAACTAGCACACCGCTTGCTCTTTAGGCGCTTACGATGTTAAGAGTGATGCAGGCTATTTTAGACATAAGCAGATCCGAAAGAGAAGGTGATTAATAACAGCAACTGGAGTTGTGCCTTACATTTATGTGCCACATTCTGGTTTACAGAGCTCTTCAGAGCGCAGAACCATTCCTCCCAGGAAGGTGATGGATCCCGTGAGGCAGAAATGTTCCTGGTACCACTTTCCCTAAAGGGAATTGAGTCTGTATTTTTATTGAAGGATTGTAGGATGCAGCCTACAAGATGTGATCACAGCCCCAACCAGAGAGAAAATTCCAGCTGGAAATAAGGAGCTGGACCACTTTGCAGAGTTTTGATGTGGAAAAGAGTTGGGAAGATCAAGGTACAGGATATATGGATGGTTTAATGAAGCATATAATGTGGAAAGAAGGCAAGACATATACTTTAGCACTGAAATGGAGCCTGCCAAGTTTATTCAGGTGTCTGGTGCATTATTGGTAGTGAAAAGAAGTGAACCGACATTTCCTCACTGAAGGCTTGCCTTTCCCTCATACCTGAGTTCTTGTGTCACTCTGGACAGAGGAAGTAGATGGCTCTGTCCTTCTTGATTGTAAGCCTTTGCATCTATTTTCCCTATTGTCTTTCTGGCATCTTCCTATTTGAGTCTAGAGTAGTATATTTTCTTTCTTCTTACCTCCTATCAACTACCTTAGCTTCTTTATTAAAAAAAAAAAAAAAAAAAAAAAAGAACAAGACTTGGGATCATCCTTCCTCACAACTCCTTTCTGAATAACACCACTTGTATTAAACAACCAGGTCATTTATTTTATACGCACATTGTGGTAAGATAATGCCTTTAATTTATCCCGTACCTCCATCACTTACTTTATTGCCGACCCAGACAGACTTACAGAGGAAGCTTTTAAATTAGGTATAGAGTCATAATTAGATCTGTATATGTCATATATGTAAATGTCCATTGGTAGTTGATTTATGTACATTCAGTCATTTGATTATAAGGTTCTTAAACATGGGGACTCTATCTTTAATGCCTTTTAACACCCTGCAGCACCGGCCTATTTCTCCACTGTTGATTTCCAATAAATATTATTACTGGGCAGATGATACTTAAACCATTGGGAAGGGAAATCTGTGTGGCAGCTGCAAACCACCACTAAGCTTGGGGTAGAACTCAGCTTGCAATTCTTTTCTGAGAGAAATGGGTTGCAATTTGTGCTTAGCACCCAGCTATCTTGTTTAGCTGAAGTCCTCTTTACCTGATGGAAAAATTAATAAAGCAAGAAAGTCAGTGTTCCACTTTGACTCCTTAATTTTAAGGGAACCTTTTAGGACAGCTGGCAGAAATATAGTTAGGTTGACTTAAGAGAGAATCAGGGCCCCTAGATGTACTTTATTTGCATTGTTGAGCTGTGTCAACACACCAGCAAATGAGGTTTACCACTTTGAAAGGTGACATGAAAATATTAGGTGTGGGTTATATAATTACCGTCTAACCTTTTTTGCAAATCTAGCTTTTAGCCTTAACTGAAAATCTTGACATTTTGGTTGTGAGCCTCACTATGGAACTCCTCAGAATAAACTTGGAACTTGAAGGTCAGTGTAGAAACTCATTGTCAATTCAGCGTGGAGAAGCTTACATAACACCTCCGCAGCCAGGTCTGGCTCGTGTTAGTGCTTCTAGAGCCTCACTCTCATGAGTGCCTCAGCCTCTCATCAGAGGGGCAGGAGGAAACCGAGGTGCAGACAGACAGAGTATACAGATGACAAGGGAAGCCTTCAAACAGCACAGAGGTCTTAGAGATGCTTGAGAGAAAACTAGATGAGTCTTGAAATACGAGCTTCAGTGTAAACATCCCCAAAGACCAAGTGGATAAAATTGAAGGAAAAGATGAGAAAGTTGGGAGAGGCAGACAGACAAATTTGAAACAAGTGTTTCTGTGACTGGAGGGGCAAGCATAAAGTGGTTTAAAAGCATTTTGAGGAAGCCAGATATATCAAAATCAGGGGTTCTTGACAGACGACTTACATGGGGGTGGGCATTTTTAACGCCTGGCTTTGGAAAAGAAGGCAGTCACACTCATCACTGTATTGAGGATATTCAGCATCCATATTATTGTAGGGGTTGTACATGGATATGGCATCAGAACTGTGCCCTCTGTCCTGTACCTTTCCCGCCCACGCACCAAGGAAAAAGGACAGGAGGAATTTTGAATAGAGTTGAAAACAAATATGTCTGGATTGGAGCATCAAAATTATGCAGACACAGGGAACAAGAAACCACAGAGACGATTTACCAGCGACATGGTGATGAAGTGAAAAACTCCACTGAGCGGAGCGGGCAGGCCGTGTAGTAGTTGAACCTGTCAACTCTGTAATAGGATGGGCATCACGTGTCACTGTGGTTCAAGAAGGCCAGAGGTCAAGTGAAGAGAATTTGTAGAAGGACAAGGGCTGATAGGTAAGGATAAATATTTTTGAGACATTTAAGTAGCAAGCAGTTCGGTATTGGAATTTAAAGTAAATGTATTATTAGTAGATCATAACGACGTAAAAGAGAATGAAGGAGAGACTTCTAAGCATGGAAATAGGAGTCATTGCATTAGAAATCTTAAATTGTATATGGATTTTACATGTATATAAGCCCTAAAATAATAATATATGGCACACTTCCTTATTAGTTCACATTTTAAAAGCATATAAAAGTTAATGAATAGTCTTAGGATAAAAAATAATATAACTTTAGATGTTGACTCCATTGGAAATGATATAGATGATTATCTGTATGAATCTTGAAGTCATTTCTTTCTCTCTGAAGAAACTTATTATTCTTTGCACACCACTTCATTTTGGCCAGCAATAAGTCCGACTGAGTGTGCTGCCGCGGAATGTTTTAAGCTGAAATGTGCATCGGAATCTGTTTGTTTGCAGCAGATGATTTGACTAAGCTTTGATGCGCAGTCACTTTCTGACATTTGTGTATTTCAGCAGTGAACAATGTAAACTCATTTTCTGAGCACTTTGATTACTTGCACATAGCAGTGCCCATGGCATGTGACAGAGAAGAGCGCTCTATCCACTAATCAGATAGATATGCTTCAAGCGTATTTACACAAAATAATGAAAACAGCTGTTAGATACCTTTAAACTTGAGTGTGTTTTGTTATTAATCTACTAGCCTGTACACATGACACTATAATTCTTCGCTCACTCAAGTTGCCTTTAATGACACAGTAATAAAACTGAGAGGGATGAAAGTAATGGAATTGTAGAATGTAATGCCTCAATTGTTCTACAGTGTCTTCCTTTTTGCCAAAATAAACCACAATTAGGTCCATATGGTGTTTTGAAGTTTTCAAGCAATGACCCTAATAAAAAGTAATGAATTTCTGACAAAAGAAAGCATGGCTCTCTTTTAAACAGATATCTTCACTATTGATCTAGATATGATTGTAGACTGATATGCTAATAGAAGAAGAAAGGTTCAGTGTGCTTGGTATATGTACTTTCATTTGTGGTTTATTTTACTCATAAGAAATTCACATGTTAAAGGTAGAAAGATTAAAATCCATTAGTCATGACCCCTTTGTATTAAAGACCTGTTACTTAAAGCAAAGAAGTAGGTGTTCTTTAAGAACAGGAAATTTCAGAGGCCATCTATAATCCTGACACTCATCCCATTGAAAGGGTTGCAGGAGTTCGTTTGGGGATATCCTGTTCTTATATACATTGGGCTTTTGAGGTACTGGTTTTATTTGTGTGCAGTTTTTATATATTTCAAACTGCATCAAGGGATGATGACATTTTATTCCAAGTACACCTACCTCATCTTCAAAGTGTATGTAAGTAATGCATCACTGAGTTTTTTAGCTTAGAAATTGATTTTTAAAAATCATATCAGGATCAACAACATTTTCAGATTGTCCTTAGTATTAATAAGGCAGTATGGGTAACCGAGAGTTTTGACAAAATTAAATTAGAAAAACGCAAACTGATTATTAGATTTTTGAGTAGAATAGCTATACCAGGGACAGGGCGAGAGGGGATGAAATTAAAAGGAAGATGTGAAAGGAAGAAGATTAGCATTGTTTTTGCTAGGGATACCTGGATTTGAGTCTATGCTCAGCAATATACCAGCATTTTCCTTCTGTTTAATGTATTTAGCCTTTCTGAACCTTGGGTTCCTCATGCAAGATATTGATAGGGGTTGTTTTAAGAATTTAAGTAATGTACACGATCCACCTAACAGACTGCCTGGCACATAGTAGGTACTCAATAAATGCACTTTATTGATGTTATTATTACTATTGAGATCAACCTCCTACAGTAGCTTATTAGTAGGATTTCTATTTAGTGTGTTCTCTGTGTGTGTGTTTTTATGTGTGTGTGTTGAATTCACTTACACAATTCAGTACATATTGACTGAGTCCCTGCCGTGTTCCAAGAATGTACATGGTACTGTGGAAAATGCAATACTAAATAAACCTCTTTTTTTAAGAGGTTTTAATCTGCCAGACCTATAAAAGTTGGACTCTATAGAATATAAATGTAGAGGTGCAAAGAGATTTCTTTGGAAATAGAGGAGGAAGTGAGAATAATTTGCCCTGAGTGGGAAATTATGGGTGTGGGTGTGAAGAAGAATGGGTGTTGGAGGAGAGAGCATGTGAAGTGAAGACAGAATTGAGAAGGTGGTGACTCTGGGAGTAATGATGCTAGTGGGATGAGGAAAAGTGGGAGACTGTGGCTGGAAAGCCAAGCTCACAAAGTCACTGGATGATTATTATGTACTGTATCACGTTGAGTGCTAGGTGATCCTGCTGTCAAGGACCAAAAATTGTCACCAAAATATCATGTGAGACTGACAGCCCCACTTGTCAGATGCATCCAGTATATCGGGGCCAAAGGGCCACATTAGTTCTCAGAATTGTGAATGATTCATTGAAATTCTATTTGGTCTTTGTTTGCATACATACTTTATGGAGCAATATGGTGAACTAATGAGATGTATTTGCACATGATTTTCTTTTTGGGATATAAACTGTAAAAATAAATTTCAACCTACTATCAGGCTAAACAAATTATCTCAAATTCCAAATTACTTAACCCCAAATTTGTGGTGTTGGATCATTTTGCTTAGTTGTCAAAATAATTTCCTTCTCTATAAAAGTCTTTGTATGTCTTTTAATCTGTTTAATAAAAACCAGAATCACGTCTTAACATTTCTCGGACAATCCATCATATAATTGACCAGAAGTTACTATCGTATGGTTACCATGTTCTTATTTCCTTAAGATCTGAATTGCAGTCTAGATTGTCACCATTTCGTACTAACATTGTAGAATATTTGAGAGATGATGGTTGTGCACCTGAAATATAGTCCAGACTGGGAAACATACTTTAACACTAGTTTGAAGATTGGTGGCACCTTCTCAACTAAAACAGTTACATTGCATTTCTAAGTTATATCTTTCACACAAATGTATGTGTATTCCCCATTCTAGAGATTGGTAGAGTGTAGGTTAGGTACCACGTGCCGTCGAGGCACTGGATATAAATAGATGCTACCGTGGGACGGAGAGCTAGACACACATTGTAACACTTACCTGCATAAATGTTGTCTCCCTAATGGCAGTCCGCTGACTTTCTCTGTCCATGATAACAACTCTCGAAACCTTTTGTGACTTACCTTTACTAACTACTCAGGTCCACATAACTTGCATTTTAGTGTCGGTGTTACTGGCAGATCTTTGTTCTTTAAAGAGTACACTTGATTTTGGATTTTAGTCAAATCCTATGTGGAGCCCAGTCTCTTGGATCAAAATCTTGAATCCTGAAGGACAGGAGACTGTAAATTTATAAGACAGTTGTTTGCTTGGTTGTTTCATTTACTTTTTTGGTAGTGCTTCACATAGTTGCAAAACTCATTCCAGAAACAATAAGAGCAGCACTTCTCAAAGTAATTGGTTTGCAGATGTCAAACCCTCATGGGACATATACCTTCAAGTTTATTACTTTAAAAAAAAAAAGTATTCGTTTTTTAAAATTTGTTGCTCTTGTATGTCATTTCAGGTGAATTATTCATGTCAAGAGTATTTGCAGGAATTTTGACTCTAGCCAGGAAATTTCTTTTGTTGTCTGATTCTGCATTATTTCCCTGTTATTCTTTTATCTTTGAACTTTAAAAAAATTCTTTGACACAGTAAAAACTCTTTCTAAAGTTATTTCATCTGCAAAAATTGTATTTGGAAACAGGATCTCAATGCTGTATACATATGCTTTCTCATTAGTCTCTTCATGCTTCCTAGTGGTGTTCTTACTGAAAAGTTGGTGGTGGTTCTAATTTTTTCCCACCGTTTATAAATTGATATTTTTGCACTGTTGTCCCCCCCCAAATTTCTCTTCACCTTAAATCCAATAGCTTTACTAGAATAAGACTTATATTGATGATTCTTGGTGGTTTTCCTCCTGATAGTGTTTCTTTGAATATATATACATATATATTTAATTTATTTTTGATTTTTAGAGTTTCCTTCAAGTACAATAAAGCCCTAATATATGGGATCCCTGGGTGGCGCAGCGGTTTGGCGCCTGTCTTTGGCCCAGGGCACGATCCTGGAGACCCGGGATCGAATCCCACGTTGGGCTCCCGGTGCGTGGAGCCTGCTTCTCCCTCTGCCTGTGTCTCTGCCTCTCTCTCTCTCTCTCTCTGTGTGACTATCATAAATAAATAAAAATTAAAAAATAAAAATAAAAAAATAAAGCCCTATATATAAAATGTCCATGATAAGAATTTGGGTAATCTCTGAACAGCTAAAATCAGCATCTTCTGGTAGGGGTGGGGTTTAGTTAGGAACTTAGATCACTTAGAGGTTTTCTTCCTCCACAGTATGTAGTGAGTTGTGGAAAATGTGTGTGTGTGTATGTGTGCACATGCGTGCATATGCCTGTGTTTTAAGAAATTGCCAAAGGTTTTCAAAGCACTTGTGCCATTTTACATCCCTACCTGCAGTGTATAAGAGTTCCAGTTTTCCACATCCTCATGAACACTTGTTAAGATTAGTTTGGTTTTTTTTTTTTTAGACAGATGTCTTCAATTTTTTTTCTCCTTGTCTATGCCTTGTCTTTAATAGTGTCTTTTGAAGAGCAGAGGTTCTTAATTTTGGTGAAATCCAATTTATTCATTACTTTTGGTGTTCTATCTCAACAGTCTTTATGTAACCCAGAAACATAAAATTTTTTTCTAGATGTTTTAAAATTTTTAGTTTTACAGTTAATATGATGATCCATTTTGAGTTAATAATGTGAGGTATATATGAAATTCATTTTTTTTTTTTTGCATTTGGATATCTGGTTGTTCCAGCACCATTTGTTGAAAAAAACTTTACCTTCTCTATTGCATTACTTTTAGACTTTTATTTAAGAATCAGTCAACCATATATGTGAGGTTTATTTCCTGAATATTCTGTTCCATTGATCTATTTGTCTAATATGATGTCATGATTATGACATGACATAATCATGACACTCATGATTTTTCTATTATAAAAATAAGTATTGAAATTAGGGAGTAGTGTAAGTTCTCCAATTTTTTCTTCCTTTTCAATTTTTTGGGGGGTCTGTTCTGAGTCTTTTGAAGGTCCACGTGTACTTTTTTTTTTAAGATTTTATTTATTTATTTGAGAAATGAAAGAGAGAGAGAGAGAGAGCATTAGCAAGAGGGCCAGAGGGAGAGAGAGAAGCAGGATCCCCATTGAGCAGGGAGGCCAATGAGAGTCACGACTCAGAGTTTGACACAGGACTAGACATGGAGCTCCATCCCAGGACCCCGGGATCATGACCTGAGCTGAAGGCAGGTGCTTATAACTCACTGTGCCCCTCTATGTGTACTTTAAAATAAGGTTGTCAGTTTCTTTAAAGGAATAGAAAAAAATCACACTCGGATTTTGAATGGGATTGGGATTGTTCTATATCTATAGATCAGTTTGAGAGGATGATGTAGTTACAGTATTTAGTATTTTATTCCATTTATTTACATCTTTCTTAATTTCTCTCCATTATGTTTTCTAGTATTCAGTGTATAGGTATTATACATGTTTGTCTAATATATCCTTAAAAATTTCATGTTTTTCTGTGCTGTTACGGTTTTATTTTTATATTTTCAGTTTTTGATTGTTCATTGCTAGGACTGAGAAATACAATTGACCTTTGTATTTTGGCCTTGTATCCTTCAGTTTTGCTAAACATATATTTTAATGAACTTTTTTTGTAGATGTTCTCAGAGTTTTAATGTAAACATCCATGTCCTCTGTAAATTAAGATGGTTTTACTTCTCCCTCCTCAATCTCAGTGACTTATTTATTTTTATTTTCTTATTCCATGGAAGTAGATCCTTCAGTGTAGTTTTGAACAGAACTGGTGAGAGTGGACATTTTTACCTTTTACATTTTCTGGTTCTAGGGGAAAGCATTTGGTCTCACACTAATTAAGCATGAAGTTAACCTTAGACTTTTCTCACATTTCTTAAAGCCTTATTAAATTGAAGAAATTCTCTTTTATTCTTAGTATGCTCAAAATTTCATCATGAGTAGATATTGGATTTCATCAAATCTTTTTTCTGCATCTGTTGAGATAGTCTTATGACATTTGTTTAGTTAGTGTGTTAATATGGTGAATTACGTTGACTGCTTTTGAATATTAACCAACCTTTTTTTCCTGCAATAAGTCACACTTGGTCATATTGTATTATCCTTTTTACATATTGTTAGATTTAATTTGCTAAAATTTTTAGAATTTCTGTGTCTTTTGGTCTTGTTTTCTTTTTTTGTGCTGTCCTTCTTGTGGTTTTTGTATAGAGTAATGCAAGCCTCATAGAACAGAATAGGAAATGGTTCTAACCTCTTTAATTTTCCAGAAGAATTTTGGTAGTATTCATATCATTTCTTCCTTAAATATTTTGTAGAATCACTGGCTAAGCCATCTGGCCCTAGTGTTTTCTTTGTGGGAAGGTTTTTAACCATAAACTCCATTTCTTTACCAAGTAATCTAATATCTAATAAATATAGAATATTAAATATCAAAGTATTGCTTGAGTGAAATATAATAGTTTCAAAGAATTTTTTTCATTTCACTTAGGTTATTAAATATATCAATATAAGATTATTCACAATATTTCTTTGTTATACTTTTGCTTTGCATAGAATTTGAGGTAATATCACCTCTTTCATTCCTGATATTGGTAATTTGGCTTTTATCTTTTTTTTTTCCCTATTTAATCTGGCTAAAGTTTTATCAATTTTATATGTCTTATTGAAGAGCCAGCTTTTATGTTATATTAAAATGTTACTTTTGTTACTTAAAGACCAGAATGATTTGGTCTCAAACTAGATTCGTTTTGTTAGAACAAATAAAAATGAAAATGGTCTGGTACTACCTGGAGAGCACAGACTTAGAATGTTCTGAGAATCGGCCTGTGAATATAAAATGTCTGGATGGGTAAAAGGACTCCAGAAAGGAGAAAAGGAACAAACTAGAAGGCACCTAAAGAAGCATTGGTTCTATTCCACCATTTGAATGACTGTCCCCACTATATTTGAATCCAGTCTTGTCTTGGTGTTTGGATGGTTTAAATAGCAAAGTATTTCAGTAAAGAAAATTTGTGGATAAATTTCAAATCCCATTTTAACCATTTGCATCGTTTACTAAAAACCAGCTTCACTGTAGTTTGGTAGCTTTGAGTATTTCCTGAAAGTCAGTATGAAATAATAGAATAAGGCCTTTGAAATCCAAAGGTCCTAATTCCAATGTAGCATCTACAACTTCCAGACTATGTAACCTCAGGCAACTTACTTGGCTTCCCTGAATTAGGATTCTTACCTGTGAAATTTTAGCAGATTGAATTTAGCAATATGGAAAAAGGATAGTACAATATGACCAAGCATGATTTATCTCAGAAATGAAAGGTTGATTAATAATCAAGACTAAACTTAAACACTGTAGGAACAGTTGTGGCAGACTAGGAAAAATGCTTCTTTGGTGCCTCCTGGATTATTCATTTCCTCCTTTCTGGAGTCATCTTTCCTATCGAGACACTCTATGTTCGTAGGCTGATTCCCAGAACCTCCCACGTAAAGTGGGAATAACAAACTTACACCATATTGTGAGACTTTAAATGAAATAACAAATTAAATTATTAATACATAGTAGGTAGTCAACCAATTCTAGCTCCACCTCCACCCCCACCCACTCTGCCATTCCTACCTCCTTGCCACCACTGCCCTCTACTCAAAATACAAAGAGCAAAATGTCAAACAGTGGGAGGAGAAGCAAGGATCTCTTTAACCCCATCTCAGCTATATTGCTGTTTAACAACATGGAAATCAATACATTGCTATACCTGTTGAGGCAGTTTTTTAGCAAAGATACCTAGAGATTTAGTGCTCAACCTACCTTCATAATGTGTGTGACACTTAGAGTCAATAAATACTGTAGAGTCACAAATTATGCAGGAAATAAGGTTCTAAAGTCATTGAGTTTGAATCAGAAATCGTATGCTATATTTAAAGTAAAAATTTGAAAAAAATTGAAAAATTCTGTAAGAAGACACCACCATGGAGACTACTTTAGGGTATGTATTCAGTAATGCTTCAGTAAAGCTAATTATTTTCACTCTGTTGAAGTTTTTTGTTTGTTTGTTTGTTTGTTTTGATCACCTAAAGATGTAGCCTGTTTGAGTTTAGAATTGGTGTCATCCAAAATATATGAGTGTATCTTAACATGCTAGAGTCCTACTGAAAGCTTTCCTGCATAAAAGCACCTGGGTGGGGATCCCTGGGTGGCGCAGTGGTTTGGCGCCTGCCTTTGGCCCAGGGCGCGATCCTGGAGACCCGGGATCGAATCCCACGTCGGGCTCCCGGTGCATGGAGCCTGCTTCTCCCTCCGCCTGTGTCTCTGCCTCTGCCTCTCTCTCTCTGTGACTATCATAAATAAATAAGAAATTTAAAAAAAAAAAATAATAAAAATAAAAAAAAAAAAAAAGCACCTGGGTGTGAAGACCTTGGAGCAATTCAAGTCCTCCATGTCTTGGGCATGGAATATGGAGTGGAATGGTTTGTGGAACTTTACTCATTGCCTAGATCCTTAGTATTCCCTCTTGCAGTGAATGAACTGTTGAATCCCACAGCTTAATTAAGGGTATAAGCTACTCCACTTCTAGATTTTCTGAAGAGAAATGCTGCTTCTTCATTTTCTTACCCTTTCAGGTAAACCTTGAAGGAAAGTTCACATCCACAACTGTACTCTATAGTACTCCTATTGCCATCAGTCACTGACAAAAGCATACTTTCCCAGGAGCTTGGTTGTGATTTCAGATTGATAAAGAATCTAGCACCAATGGATTGAAATATATTTACATAACCAAGCCAATTTTTAGTATATGTTTTAGGCCAGGGTTTAGCAAACTATGGCCAGAAGCTAGCTACCTGTTTTTGTAAATAACATTTTATTGAAACATAGCCAAACCCATTTATTTATGTATTGTTTATGAGTGTTTTCACACTATAATAATGATATTGAAGAGTTACAACACAGACCAGTGGCCCACAAGCCCAGAATATTTATAATCTGGTTCTTTATGGAAAAACTTTGCTTACCTCTATTCTAGACCTTTGTATTTTTAAAGCAGAATCCCAAAGTGTGATCAAAAGGCCACAGAGATCAAAATTACCAAGGGGATGGGTAATAATACGGGTTCCTAGAGGCTCCCAAGGATCCACTAAGACATAATGTCTTGAGATGGAACCTGAGAATCTGCATACTGTTCCACATGGTTTGTAATGCATCCTAGCATTTCACTACCAGTGGTTTAGTGAAAAGGAAAATTGACATGAAAGTAATGCTATTTATAAATGGCTCGCCTACCACAGATAAACTAGTGTTCTTTCTCATCTAGAAAATAGGGTGTTAAAAGAAGAAACTATTATGTTTGCTCTTATTTTGTGCATTAAAATTGTTGAAAGACGCGCCATGAGAGAAGTTACCATTTACTTAAGGGAGATATTAAATGTTTGAAAGACAATTAAAAAGATGAAATCCAGAAGACGGGTTGTAAATTCTGAGGGGATGACCTTTGTAGACAAGCACAGTGGGTCCTGATTCATTATTGTATTTGGTGTGTCACGACTAACATGTAGGGGAAAGAAAGAAAATTAAAAATTACACAGCACTTTAGATGGCAGGGTTAAATATTACTATGTGAAACTTTTGTTTTAGTCACTTATATATACATATGTACATACTGGTTGCTATGATATAGAGTGTATTTTATAATGTGGGTTGCTGTCAAAAAAATTTTTTTTAAATTTTATTCTTAAGAAACATGTTTAGAGTTCATTTAAGGTAGGGCTAAGGGGCAAAGTGGCTGGGGCACCTGGGTAGCTCAGTGGTTGAGCATCTGCCTTTGATTCAGGTAGTGATCACAGGGTCCTGGGATTGAGTCCCGCATCGGGCTCCCTGCAGGGAGCCTGCTTCTTCCTCTACCTACATCTCTGCCTTTCTCTCTGTGTCTCTCATGAATAAATAAAATCTGAAAAATAAAAAAAAAAGGCAAAGTGGTTGTCTCCAGAGGTAATTCGTATTCTTTTTATGTGAATAATAAAAACCAAACTATTATTTATTTTTAACAGAATAATGCATAAATGCACAGGCATGGCATATGCATATTTTCCAAATCCACCATCTTCCTCTGGGCAGGCCTGGTGAATTAAAAGAAATTTAGATTTATAAGGACTTTTAGAAACTAGTGTTTTTACTTCTCAATTTTACAGAAAGAGGAAATTGAGACCAAAAAATAGTTAAACAGTGTGCCTAAGGTCACATGCAAAGCAAGAAAAAGATCACCGAAGAGAGCATCTGTTTGCTAAAGTGGAGGTGCCAGCTGGTTGCTTATGAGCTGAACCTTTCTGGAGTCTCAGGAAAGTAAAATTATCTAGGAACACTGGTCCTCCTGTCTCATGGAAGAAGTTGGCTGGAGATGAGAGCTGTTTGCCTCCTTGGCCAGAATGAGCTCTCTCCAGCTCACCCAAATTCCCACCACCCTAATTTGGCCCTTACATTGTTGTTTTATTTAGAATAGAAAAATTCTCTTATAGTAGAGAAATATTTATCTATTTACATATACTATTATCAGAAGTAAAAATATAAATAAAAGCTACACCACAAGGACCATATATCTAATAAAAGTAGAGATTATATTTCTATAAGGAATTTAAAAATATCACTCAGAGTTTTGTTTCATGCTTTAAAAAATATTTGGAAGACCACATAAAGCCTGGGTCTTACACTAGCCTCTTCACTCTTTTTGCCTTTCCTATCTGACTCCCAGAAAAAAAAAAAAAAAAAAAAAAAAGCTGGACAGTGTCTGTGTCTTTGACTTGTCAAGAGTCACCGGTTCTGCTCACCGGTAGCAGACCTGGAATTAGAACCCCCACCTTCTCATGCCCAACTAGGCTAAATGCAGTCTTTTCAATATGGGAAAGAGGTCTTGTGACTGGTATTATGATGATGGTGAAGATGTCAGTAGCTCTCTTATGAATCAGATATGGACACAGCATACATTATCATATAATCCTCATACCAGTTTTCCGTAACATTTCCTGAATTTTCCATTAAGAGACTTAAGTCCCCGTCCTGGTTGTATATTGCTATAAACAAACCACCCTAAATCAGAATATCTTGAGACAACTCTTCAGTTATACCACAGGAATTCTGTGAGTCAGGAATTTGCCTGGATGATTCTTGTTCCTTCTGTCAGTGACTGTGGTGACTCAGTGGTCTGTACCTGGTGGATAAGCAGGTCTAGAAGGTCCAAGAAGCTCCCCTCATGTGGCTGGTCCTCAAGCAGCAATCATAGAAGTCTGGATTCAGCACCAATGGAGAAGGCCTCTGTCATGTAGTTTTCTCAGGATAGTTGGACGTCTTCCGTGACAGCTCCAAATACCAGAGCATATATTCTAAGAAAGTCAGGTGGAGGCATATGACCTTTTCTGACTGAGTCAACAGGCAGTTGGGCTTCAGGTCCATGTCTCTAACCATATTCTTACATGTGGACAGGTGTTGTCATTCTTGTCACATAATCTGTGTGTATTTCCAGCCTTAGGCACTATTTTATAATTCTTTCTATCTAGTGCTTACTTTGTAAGGCAACCACAAGCCTCTTTAGCAGGGAGAGTGAGGGCTCCTACCTTCTTTGACAATCCATGGTTAGAAACTGTAAAAGCCCAAGGCAAATATAGCTCTCTTTAATCTAAGGAATGTGACTCTGTGTGTGTGTGTGTGTGTGTGTGTGTGTGTGTATGCTTATTTCATTTATTTTTTAATCTTTATTTTCTTTTAATTGAGCTAAAATTGGTATATAACATTGTTAGTTTGGGGTGCACATTATAATTCAGTATTTCTATAGACTGCAAAGTGATCACCAGTTTAAGTCTAGTTACCATTCAACACCATACCATTGACCCCTTTACCCATTTTGCCCACCCCTCAACTCCCTTCTCCTATGGTAACTACCAATCTGTTCTCGTATCTATGAATTTTTGTTTTGGTTTGCTTTCTAGATTCCACTTACAAGAGAAATGATATGGTATTTATTTTTCTCTGACATTTTTCACTTACCTTTAAGGTCGTCCATCCATGTTGTTGCAAATGGCAAGATTTTATTCTCTTTTATGGCTGAGTAGTATTCCACAGTGTGTGTGTGTGTGTGTCCCACATCTACATTATCCATTCTCTAAAATTGAATACTTAGGTTGCTTCCATATCTTAGCTATGTTAATAATGCTGTAATGAACATAGGGATGCATATATCTTTTTGAATTAGTGTTTTCATATTTTTCAGATAAATAACTAGAAATAGAATAGCTGAATAATATGGTAGTTCTATTTTTTTTTTATTTTGAGAAATTTCTGTACTATTTTCCATTGTGGCTGCACCAATTTACATTCTCTATGAGGGTTCCCTTTTCTCTATGTCATCTTCCACACTTGTTATTTCTTATCTTTTTGATGATAGTCATTCTAACAAGACTGAGGTGATATCTCATTGTAGTTTTGATTTGCATCTCCCTGATGATTAGTGATGTTGAACATCTTTTCATATGCCTGTTTGCCATCTGTGTGTCTTTGGAAAAAGGTCTGTTCAGATCCTCTGCCAAGTTTTTAATCAGATTGTTTTATTATTGTTGTTGGCTTTTGTGAGTTCTTTATATATTTTGGATATTAATCCCTTATCAGATATATGATTGGCAAATATCTTTTTCCTTTTAGTAGGTTGCCTTTTCATTTTGTTTATGGTTTCCTTTGCTATGCAGAAGCTTTTTAGTTTGATGTAGTTTCATTTGTATATTTTTGCTTTGATTCCCTTGCGTTTGGAGTCAAATGCAAAAAGAAAAAAGAAGGAAGAAAAAAAAAACATTGCTAAGGCTCACATCAGGTTGCTTATTTCTTATGCTTTCTCCTAGGATTTTATGGCTTCACATCTTACATTGAAGTCTTTATCCATTTTGAGTTAACTTTTGAACATGGTGTAAGAGATTGATTTACTTTCATTCTTTTGCATATGGATGTCCAGTTTATCCCACACCATTTATTAAAGAGACTGTCCTTTCCCCATTGTGTATGCTTCACTCTTTTGTCATAAATTAATTGACCATGTATATGCAGGTTTATTTCTGGGCTCCCTGTGCTCTTTCATAAATCTAGGTGTCTCTTTTTATGACAGTACAATACTGTTTTGATTACTATAGCTTTGTAGTTTGATACCAGGGAGCATGATCCCTCTAGTTTTGCTGTCTCTTAAGATGGACTTTGGCTATTTGGAGTCTTTTGTGGTTCCATATAAATTTTAGAATTATTTGGTTTAGTTCTGTGAAAAATGACATTGAGAGGGATTGCATTGAATTTCTGGATTTCTTTAGGTAGTATGGATATTTTAACAGTTTTAATTCTTTCAATTAATATCTTTGCATTTATTTGTATCTTGTTTGATTTTTTTTAATCAACGTCTTACAGTTTTCAGTGTACAGGTCTTTAGCTTCCTTGATTAAATTAATTCCTAGATATTTTATTCTTTTGGTGCAATTGTAAATGGGATTGAATTCTTAATTTTTCTTTCTGATTTTTTTCTACGAAATGCAACAAAATTCTGTATATTAGTTTTATATCATGTAACTTCACTGAATTTATTTATTAGTTCTAACAGGTTTTTGGTGGAGTCTTTAAGATTTTATATATATAATATGCCATCTGCAAATAGTGACAGTTTTACTTCTTCCTTTCTAATTAGATGCCTTTTATTTCTTTATCTTGCTTAATTGCTGTGGCTAGGGCTTCCAATACTATGTTGAATAAAAATGGCAACAGTGGGCATCCTTTTCCTTTTCCTAATCTTAGAGGAAAAGTATTCAGTTTTTCTCCATTGAATATGATGTTAGCTATGGGTTTGTCATATATGACCTTTATTATATTGTAGTACGTTTCCCCTATACCCATTTGTTGAGAGTTTTTATCATAAATGGATGTTGAATTTTGTCAAGTGCTTTTTCTGCATCTATTGAGATGATCATAAGATTTTTATCCTTCATTTTACTAATGTGGTGTATCACTTTGATTAGTGAATGTTGAACATTCACAGATGTTCCCTGGAATAAATACCACTTAATCATGGTATATAATCCTTTTATGTGTTGTTGAATTCCATTTACTGTATTCTCTTGAAGATCTTTACATCTGTGTTTAGCATAGCAAGGATATCAGTGTTTAATTTTCTTTACTTCTTTTTTCTTTCTTTTTTTCTTTCTTTCTTTCTTTCTTTCTTTCTTTCTTCTTTCTTTCTTCTTTCTTCTTTCTTTCTTTTCTTCATCTTCTTCCTTCTTTCTTATTTCTTCTTCTTTCTTCTTCTTCTTCTTTTTTTTCTTTTTGTAATGTCCTCATCTGGTTTTGGTATCAGGGTAATGCTGGCCTTATAAAATTAATTTGGAAGGTTTCCCTCCTCTTCAATTTTTTTGGAGGAGTTTGAGAAGGATAAGTATTACGTATTTAAATGGTAGAATTCACCAGTGAAGCCATCTGGTTCTGGACTTTTGTTTGTTGAGAGGTTTTTGATTACTGATTGCATATTCTTGCTTAGCAATTGGTCTATTAAGATTTTCTATTTCTTTATGATTTTTGTCTTGGAAGATTATATGATGTTTCTAGGAATTTATTTATCCTAGTTTATCTAATTTGTTAGCAGACAATTGTTCATAGTAGTTTCTTACTATGCTTTGTATTACCTGGTACCAGTTGTAACTTTCCTTTCATTTCTGATTTTATTTGGGCCCTCTTTCTTTGTTTCTTTGTTTCTTTTTATCTTTTGGTAAGTTTAGCAAAAGTTTTTCAATTTTTTTTTTTTTTGTCTTTTGAAATGCCTAGCTCTTAGTTTCATCAATTGTTTCTGTTATGTTTTATTCTCTATTTCATTTATTTCCACCCAAATCTTCCTTTTACTAATTTTGGGCTTCATTAGTCCTTTATTTCTAGTTCCTTTAGGTATAGATTTAGATTATTTGAGATTTCTCTTATTTCTTGACATAGGCCTGTATCACTGTTAACTTCTTTCTTAAAACTGGTTTTGCTGTATCCCAGAGATTTTTGTACTGTATATTTCCACTTTTGGTTTTCTCCAGATTTTTAAAAATTTCCCCTTTGATTCTTCATTGACCCATTAGTTGTCCAGTAGCATGTTGTTTAATCTTCACATATTCGTGATTTTTTTCTTGTTTTCTTCCTGTTATTTCTAGCTTTATACCATTGTGGTTGATAGAGATGCTTGGTAGGATTTCAGTTTTCTTAAATTTACTGAGATTTATTTTGTGATCTATCATTTATCCTGGAGAAGGTTCCATATTCATTAGAGAAAGCTATGTATTCTGTTGCTTTGATGTGGAATATTGTGTATATCTCTACATAGTCTTTGTCATTTAAGGCTGATGTTTCCTATACTTGATCTTAGCCAAAAGGCCAAGAAGTGATGGTGCTGAGGTTTCCTTATTGATTTTCTGCCTTGATAATCTATCCATTGATGTAAGTAGGGTGTTAAAGTCCCCTACTATTACTCTATTGCTGTCATTTTTTCCTTTTAGATCTGTTAATATTTGCTTTATATATTTTGGTGTTCCTATGTTGTATGCATAAATATTTACAAATGTTATATCTTCTTGTTGGATTGACCCTTTTATCATGTAATTCCCTTGTCTTTTATTGTAGTCTTTGTTTTAAAGTCTGTTTTATCTGAGGGGCACTTGGGTGGCTCAGTCGGTTAAGCATCTGCCTTTGGCTCAGGTCACAATCCCAGGATCCTGAGATTGAGCCCCAAATCAGGCTCCTTGCTCAGTGGGGAGCCTGCTTCTCCCTCTCCCTCTGCCTGCCCTTGCTTGTGCTCACTCTCTGTCAAATAAATAAATAAAATCTTGAAAAAAATAATAAAGTCTATTTTATCTGATAGAAGCATAGTTATACCAGTTTTCTTTTTGTTTCCATTTACATGGAATATCTTTTTCCATCCCTTCACTTTCAGTCTGTGTGTATCCTTATATGTGAAATGAGTCTCTTGCAGGCAACATATAGATGAGCCTTTTTTTCTTTTTTTCTTTTTTTTTTTTTTTAATCTGTTCAGCCACTCGTGTATCTTTTGATTAGAGAGTTTAGCCCATTTATATTTAAACCAATTATTGATATGCATGTACTCATTGCCGTTTTATTGATTGCTTTCTGGCTGTTTTTGTAGTTCCTTTATGTTCCTTTTTTTCTTTTCTTGCTCTATTTCCTTGTGGTTTGGTGGTTTTCTTTAGTGTTATGTTTAGATTTCTTTCTCATTGTCTATTGTGTATCTACTACAATTTTTGCTTTGTAGTTCCTATGTGGTTCACATATAACATACAATATATATAAACGTGTCCATTTTAAGCTGATGTTTCTTAAGTTTGAATGAATTCTAAAAACTCCATGTTGTGACTCCCTTTGCCCTACATGTTCTATTTTTGATGTTATAGTTTATATCTTTTTATTTCGTGTATCCTTTGTCATACTTAACAACTTTTGTCTTTTAACCTTCATATTAATTTTATAAGTGGTTAATCCACCACCTTTACTTCATATTTGCCTTTAGCTGAAAGATTTTTGCTTTCATATATTTTCTTGTTACTAGGTAGTGCCTTTTCTTTTCAGCTTAAAGAAGTCCATCTAAAATTTCTTGCAAGTCCAGGTTAGTGGTGATGATCTTTAGTCTTTCCCTATCTGGAAAACATTGTCTCTCCTTCATTTCTGAATGATAAACTTATTAGGTAGGACATTCTTGGTTGGAAGGTTTTTCCTTTCAGTATTTTGAGTTTATCATGCCCATTTCTATTGGCCTGCAAATTTTTGGCTGAAAAGCATCATCTACTGGTCTTATGTGACAAGTTGTTTTTCTCTTGCTTTTAATATCTTTTCTTTATTTTGACATTTTAATTAGAATGTTTCTTGGTATGAATCTTTTGAGTTTATCTTATTTAGAACTCTCTGTGCTTCCTAGAGCTGGATGTCTGTTTCCTTTCCCAAGTTTGGGAAGTTTTCTGGGACTATTTTTTCAAATAAGTTTTCTACCTCTTTTCCTGTCTCTTTTCCTTCTGGGGTCCCTATAATGTGGATGATATTCTGCTTGATGCTGTCCAATATATCACTTTAGCTATCTTCACTTTTTAGAAATCTTTTTCATTTTTTTGCTGCTCTGATTGGATGATTTCCACTGTCCTGTTGCCCACGTTCTGATCCATGTTTCCTTTGTTTTGTTTTGTTTTCGTTTTTAAATTTTGTTTATTTATTTGAAAGGGAGAAAGAGATAGCAAGATAGAGCACAAGCGGAGAGCAGAGGGAGAAGCAGGCTCATGACCTGAGCCGAAGGCAGACGCTTAACTGACCAAGCCACCCAGGTACCCCTCAGATTCATGTTCTACTTTATCCAATCTACTATTAAATACCTCTAACGATTTTTCAGTTCAGTTAATGTATTCTTCAGCTCTGTGACTTCTGTTTGTTGCCTTCTTAAGTTTTCTGACTCTTTATTGAAGTTCCCACTATATTTATCCATTTTTCTCTGGAGTTTATGAGCATTTTTAAGACCATTATTTTGGACTCTTAATCAGAGAGATTACTTATCTCCACTTCATTAAGGTATTTTTCTGAGGTTTTGTCTTGATTTTTTTGTTTGGAACACATTCCTCTGTCTCACTTTGCTTGACTCTTTGTGGGTTTTTTACTCTACATTAGTCAAAATGGGTATGTCTTCAGTCTTGAAGGCATATCCATTGTGTAGGAGATGAACCTTATCATTCAACCTTGCCATAGCGTTTGATTGTTTCTTGGATCTTTCTGATTGTATAAGTAGCTTGATTTGTTCCTGATAGGTCCCAGTTGTTAAGGGTATGCCAAGACTTGTTAATGTTCTTAAAGGAAGGATCATAAACAATACCGAGTTTCAGGGTAATTGTATGCCAGATCCTTAACCAGCAGTTTTTAAAGTATGCAAATATATACTCTTGAGGGTCTATAGTTATAAAAGCTGTTTAATTCCGATCAGGAGACTTGGAAATATCTCTTGAGTAACAGTTAACAAAAATCATGGATTTAGACGTGTGTATAGGCTCCTTTCCAGGAGGTTCAGTGAGCTGTGGTAAAGCCAGAAGAGGGCACTAATATGGGGTCTCCCTGTCCATGTCCCTTTGGATCACCTCTGGAGCCTCTGGATGTGTGGGAAACCTGAAGCCTTTCCCTCAGGCTGAAGTTCCAGGACCATAAAAAAAGGTTTTTGGTTTTTTGGTATGAAGATCTGGGTCGTGTTTCAGTCTCCTGTTTGTGCAGTGCCCTGGAGCTGGTAGCCTGCCAAGGAATGCCTCTCTGATTCTTTCAGACTCTTGAGGCACAGAAGTGCAATCCTCCCTGGCCACCAGACACAGACACTTTGGGGCCATCAACTGTGTGGGTTGTATCTGCCTGTTGGCTGTGGCTGAACAGCCCGGCTTGCAGTGCACAGAAGCAGGGTGCTCCCACTGGAGCTAGCAGGCCTGAGAGTTGTGTGAAAAGGATGCCTGTCAGTGCTGGCACCAACGACGCAGAAGAAGAATGCAAAAAAAAAAAAAAAAAAAAGGCAGCTGTTAGCCCTATCATCTTTGGAGAGGGTCCCAACAGATCCTTGCCTCTCTAGCAGACACTTTGAGATTAGCAAATATATCTCCTTTGAAGAAAGTCTAGGTACCTTTCAAAGCACTGGTTCCTGGGTTGAGTGAGTCTGTGCATAAGCCCTTTAAGAGTAGATTTTCCATTTCCTCTGGCTCTGTGGTTCTTCTGGAAGTAAGCCCCATTGGATTTCAGGGCCAGATGCTTTGGTGTCTTCTCTTTCCAGTGTAGGTCCCTAGGGTTGGGATGCCTGATGTAGGGGACAACCTCTTGGCTCCCCAAGGACAATTTCCATATTATGAGATCCTTCCCTGCTGTGGGTCATCATGCCTGGGGTGGGATTTCTTGCAAGACCACATATTCACCTCTCCTACCTGTTTGGAGGGGTCTTTCCGTCCTTTATTAATGAGGAACTGCTCCTCTAACTTTCAGGTGCTTTCCAGAGAGATTTTTTGCATATGTAGCTTTAGATTTGTTGTGTTCCTGGGAAGGGGTGAGTTCAGAATCCTTCTACATTGCTATCTTGAGCCCTCCTCTTAATTCCTTTTAAATAATAACTTATCAGGGATAACACACATCAGATAATATTCAGATGTAAATATTTTACAACTTAAGGCTGGATGGTAAATCTGCAGAGCCTATGACCAGGAGCCAGAAAACCTGGGCCCAATTCTCAGCGCTGCTATTATTTGCTGTGTGATACCTTGGACAAGTCAGCTTATCTGAGCCTGAATTTCTTTATCTGTAATGTCAGACAGTGGTCTGGGCTATGGTATATATGTCTATAATCATCATACTTTAGTTTGGGTGTATGCAATCTTTCTTGTACTTTTGGTTTACTTTCTATCACCTTGCCATCAAGAATGTTCTAAAGGTAGAGGAAGGATGCAGCACAATTACAGATCATCCCATCTTGCTTGACAAAATAGTATACCCCACCCAACTACTTTATTTCTTAGATTTTTTTTTTTTAAGATTTTATTTGTTTTTTCATGAGAGACAAAGAGAGAGTGGCAGAGACCTAGGCAGAGGGAGAAGAAGTCTCCCCCTGGGGAGCCCCATGTGGGACTCGATCCCAGTATGCTGGGATCATAACGTTATCCAAAGGCAGATGCTCAACCACTGAGCCACCCAGGTGCCCCATCTTAGTAAGATTCTTAAGGCGAAGATTTACTGGTTTTTCCAAAGACAGTGGTAGTATTACTTTTTATTTGCCATCTTTCTTTAAATGACATCAAGCTCTTGGTAGTCAAATATTGTGCTTGGGTCAAATTACATCAATATTTGTGTTCATTTAGCATTCTAAAAATGTACCCACACCCACACTGATCTCCATTATATGTTTGCTCTTTTTTTTTTTCCCCTCCTTTTGGTAAGTCTCTTTCCATAAAGAAATCTGATAGCAGCAGAAGGGGCTTTTTGCTGTGTTTTAGAAATCCATCTTTGAATAACTGTTAAGGTCCATTAACAATATACCCTCAAATGGCAGTGACCGGCTTTATCTGCACCTGTGAATCCCCAGTCTAGGATAATATTGCCACAGTGGTCCATGCTTCTTGCAGAGAGATTGTTTTGTGAGAGTATGGGTATGTGTGACAAACGTGGATTCCCATAAGTAACTTTCTTCTCTCTCTCTCCGCTATGTTCTCCCGAGCTCACCTTTCTTTTTCTTTCCACTCTCTTCATCTTCTCTTCCCCCCCCACCCCCCACTCCCCTCCTGCTTCCTTTTTCCTTCATGCTTTGTTAGGGCACGAGAGAGGAAGAGCCTAAATGCTTCATGATGGCAGGAGTCCTCCGAACTGCTCTGTGTTTTCCTCCCTCAAGGTTCTCTCCAGTACTTTTATTTAATTTCCTTGGCATTTTAGTATCCCAACCACAGCAATTGTACTTAGTTGAGCCACTGCCCATTTCAGAGCTTCTTTAGACCCTTTTGATGCCCAAATAAAATGTTTCTTCTACAAAAATCCAAAGTTACACAATTGCAGCAGCACTACATGTTCTCTCCCTTACATTTCTAGATTTTGTTCCTTGACAGTAAAATATTAAAGTTGGGACACCTGGGTAGCTCAGTGGTTGAGCGTCTGCCTTTGGCTCAGGACGTGATCTCTGGGTCCTGGGATCAAGTTCTACATCGGACCCCCTACAGGGAGCCTGCTTCTCCCTCTGCCTGTGTCTCTGCCTCTCTCTCTATCTCTTATGAATAAATAAATAAAATCTTTTTCTTAAAAAAAAAAGGATTAAAAAATTTAAAAATTCCCATTGCAGTCTTTTACTCACCTTAGTTTTCTTTTCTTGCTTTACCTTAAGCCTTAGAGTATGCTCTCTGGAGAGTTCAACAACTTCTCCAATGCCTTTTTGAAGGAGGGAAGAACTGGAAGAAAAGAAACTCACAAATACTTCCTTGTGCAGATTGTAGAAAGCCTGACTTAGACCAGAGAAAGAGGCTAACCTGGTGTTCAACACAAATGGCAATAATAACCAGTTAAAGGTTTTGCATTAAAGGTATTTTTCCTTTTAAAGCGAAATATTTTGTAACTTTCAGTAACTTGAGGGTGCAGAATTTGCTAACGACAGGCAATCCCCTGATAAATACGAGGCTGTAAAATTAGAAGTAATTTGTTTATATGTGGGACAAAAATATTTTTCAGTTGTAACAGAAAATTATTTTTGAAAAAGAGGTGATACTGCTTAGTGTTTGATCCAACATGACAATTTTCCTTCAAGATCCTTATGAAAGTTTCAGTGCCAGAATTTCACACATATATATTCAGAGATAAATGTTTTTAAAATGAAGAGCTTCCTTTAACAGAATCACAGCATCGCTTAACTCAAATTAAGTACTGATGATATGCAAAAAGTAGTTTTTCAGTCTGTGTTCACCCGCAGACTGAAATATGAAATCAATATATATATTTTTAATTTTTTTCCAAATGGGTGGATTTCTTTAGTTCAGTGAGCTAAATTTTAATCTGTAGGAGGCTTTGATGGTTCTATTATGAAACCTTGAAGAGACATAATAACAATGCTGATAGATTTTTACATATGGCTTGATTAACATTGTTATAGTATTGCTTTAAAAATGGGTATGTTGTTATATATTGCTCAGGCTCCAGTTAATAACAAACAGCTAGTCTGAGAGATTTCATCCTGGCTTCTCAGAGAGCAGATTAATAATTTGGTTGTGGAATCATATCTTCTCAAATACATTTTTTAAAATTATGCTTGATCTCATTCATGGAAATACCCCTTTCTTAAAATTTTAAGAACGTCATTCTTTCCAGAAATGTGTATTTAATTGTACGCTCTAAAAATACAGAGGCATTTTGCTTTTGTTGTTTTCAATAGAGGGGATTGTTTGGTAATTAGAGATTATTGTTAAAGAGGCAAATTATTTTGAAAATACACATTTATTGAGAGGAGATCTGGGAGTGTACACTAGACAGAGAGGTTACTTGTACAATAGCGTAATACCAGTACAGCAGCAGTTTAGTAAATTGGTATATAAACAAGCATCTGTTGCAGGAATGTAAGAATGACATCATAAAGGATGTATGGAAAATTTTAATTGAAAAAGAATGATGCACAATTGCAGCATGACTTTAAGTCCAAATTGATTTTGCCAACAGAGTAAAAGTCGGATTCTTTTAAAACATTCCAATAATGTAAAGTATTTAAAATGTAATGTCCTGTTAATGTACCTAAAAATTAGACTCTGGGTCATCCAATAAGAGTTCTGCTTACAGTAATACAGCCTATGTAATATGCAATTATCTTGACAATAGTTTTATTTTTCAACAATTTTGTCATAAAACAGCAGTAAGATACAATGAATTTGATTCATTTTTTGTGTGTGAATCATTTAATAGGCCATTACATCTACTATATTAGACTCCATTCTCCTTTCAGAGCTTTTCATTATAAGGCTGTCTTTAATGGAAAGAAGTTTAACCTTCCCTCCCAGATAGATTGAACCCCATAACAGTGTAAACATTCTCATTATAAAATAAAATCCCCTTCCCCAAGGGCAGTGCTATAATTATGTTGCAGAGCATCGTATGAATGTTTCTCTTCAGAAATGCTGTCTCATTCTTGCTCTTAAGTTTTTATCATTTTCCATCAATAATATTTTAAATTATAGTTTAATAAAATGCATATGATCTAGTTAAAAACATTTTTTGAAGTTATTTTAATCAACTTTGAGAAGAAGTCATCAGTAAAATTGCTGTTGATTTATAAATAGGATAATTAGAGGCTTTCCTTCTAAGTACTGTTCACTGGCATTGTGGCTGTTTTTATTGCCTAGTCAAACCTCTTCATTCAATTTTAAAATTGCCTTTTGAATGAACTGCACTATGAGCTTGCCAAATAGTGTCACCGTTAATACTTTACCTCCTCTATTTCATTGTCCAGTCTGCAAATGCACAATAAATTGTTTGATAAGGGGGTCAATGAGGTTGTACTAGTTTTTAAGTGAATTATAACCAAACAGTTCAGATTATGTCACACACTTATTGTTACGGTGGAGCTGTGTTTAAAAGATAGCAAGCGGTACGGCACTTGGGTTCGTTTTGCACCGTTACATCAAGAATGTATCCTGAACGAATCAAGGTACTGTGGGTCCTCAGCAAATTGCCAATCTTTATATCGAGAGGAAAGAGAAATGCCATCTTCAGATGTGTAAACCTCACCCCTTGTGAAGGGTTCACTGAAAGTGACAAACCTGCCAGCTTCCTAGTTTAGGAAGAGACAGCCCGGTTTCTATGAGAATGTGTTAGAACAAAGACTTCAGATGATTATTTCAAGATAATAATTTTGTAAAGATGCCAAAGTAAGTATTCACTGGAAGGCCTGAGGACCATATGTTGTGCATTTGAAAATGCACAGCTGATCAACGTTCTCTGATACGTAGGTAGCGATTACAGGTCCTTAGGTGTGTGTGAACTCATCGGATATATAGCGTGTACGGTGAGAGGCAGTTTCTCCACACTCCAACTGGTAGGTGCATCCTGGTAACCTCTTTTCGGGGTTCCTTTCGTGGGAAGGAAGTCAGATTTTTTTTTTAATCGCATGTCTTTCTGCTTATGCAGAATGGGCAAGTGCTTTTGAGAAATGGAAAAGGCAAAAAGTAAGAAACTTTGTGCTTGTTGCGTCTAAAAGCAAGTCTGTTTGTGTGTGTCTCTCCCTTTGTAACAGAAGGAATGTTTCTTATGTTTCTGTCTTCAGACAGTTGGCACACATTTCATCTCAGCAGCTGCTTTCTCTTAAAGTGCAGTAGAGTGTAGGACTGTAGTGACACCAGCATTAATACTTCACATTCTGCTATCATATGCTGTCACTGGGAAATATGGATCTAGGTTACATGTGTTTGCAGACTTTGTACTGCTGAATTATGAAAGCTGACTCTGTTGGAGGATTGTGTTGTATTCAGAGACTGTGAACTGAACAATAAATGAATGCAGTGGGCTGTTTAGAGTGCTATACCATGCTCTCCTTTTGGGGCCTAATGGAGCCCAAGCTTTAAAATTTAGAAGTGCCAAATTGCACTGGAAAGTATCTTAAGATAAACATCTGAGTAATTTTGCAAAAGGCGATTTGATGCACTGTCCTTCGCTTAAAAAATTGTTTGATTCTCTTTTTTTCTACAGTTGTGCAAATTGTTACACTTCAGATACATAAAGCAATAAAGCACATTGTGAAAGATCAAAGAAAAGTATTTTCCCCGTTAGTTAAAAATTTGCGAAGGAAATTGTTAAAATTGCTTGCTACGGTGGTAAAAAATTAACATAATGATTTAGACTTTATTTATGTTTTAAGTAGTTGAAAACAGAACAGTCAGGACACAGCTAGTAAGACCACAGCCATTCTTTTTGCCTTTGCCTTTGAGCTATGTCTGCACACACATGCACAGATACACGTGCAGGCTCACACATGTGTATAGATATACACATACATGTATCTTAATTTTTGAGGTTATTCATAAAACTTTTGAAAAAGTAATTGCTGTTGATTTATAAACAGAATATTTGGAGTTTGGTAAATAACATAATAGTAGCATAATAACATATAAATGAGTACATATGAGTGATATAGAAGGGGAAAACACATTTACAGACCGGTAGCTGGAAGTGTAGACCACAAGGGAGACTCGGTGCTGAGAAGCTACGTTTAATACTGCCTGAATGGGATGGGTGGTGGTATTTACTGGCCTTCATTACTTTGATGTCTTTTTTTAATTTAGCCACAGATTAAATTGATTGGGCTTATTTGTAAGTTTTTTAGGGACGGTCTAACTTTTGGAGGTGAATTGAAATTTCAGGTGCTGGGACAGAGACCTTTTCTGACCTGTCCTATTTCCACTGAAAGCCGCCTTGATAGTCGTCTCCTATCATAGGAGCTACCCACATATTTCCACTTTGAATTACCAAGTACCAGCCTGAGGTAGCTTGCACTACTTTTATTTGGAGAACAAAAGGTCTTAAGTTGTGAAAATGCGATTTTATGAAAATTTAGGGTTCCGAATCTTTGAATCAGTTATTTATATCACCTAGTTTCGCTATTTGGGAGCAAACAAGCCTTCTGTCTTCCTGGCCCGCTATTAGTCACTGATTACGACAGTGGTGTTCACTTACATGATGTCAAGGAAGAATTAGAATTTGTTTTGAATTTAATTAAATCCGTTTTTCTCTTACTTTTTCCAAGAATCAATGTCAAATGGAAGATAGCCTATGTGCCCAGATCATGTGAACAGTTTGCTTTCTCCCTTTACCATGTTGCCTATTCAGTGAGCAAGCCGGTGGCCATGACCCAAAGGGGTGCTTACACTCGGACGCTGTACAGAAGATCAAGTTAGTAGCTGAGAATGATCACTTTCTAACTGTCCTGAGGCCATTGATTCCACATGTCCCAAGTGTGACTAGCTATGTGGCATTTGCTTGCTCCTGGTCCTTGTAGACGTCGAATTATAAGTGGCCCTTTTAAAAATGCCTTCAGCATGAGACTGTACACCTCAGGTGAGCCCTCTTCTCCATTTCGAGGGGGCAAAGCCCAGGGGCTCATCTTCCAGGGCAGCCTTTAATGGGGTGCCTGACTATAGTGTACATAGGATGTCCCTTGGAATGTCCCTTGGAACACCACAGCTCGTTGACAGAAGGCTTTCCTAGAATTTATGCCCAAGAAGTGCTACGTGGTGCCTTCAGGGCCATCATGACCATGCATTAGAGCTTCACTCTCTCTCTGCCTGGAATTGGTGCTACCTATGGAAGCTTAACTGCGTATGTCAAAAAGAAGGGCTCTTGCTGAAAACACTACTCTCTGGGCTTCAGGTCTAGAATGCCACTGTTAGCTGATCGCAAAAACATAAAACACATCAGCAGTTCTGGAGGTAGAATTAAACATGTGAATGAGTCTAATGAAAGGTGCAAGCAGCAGCTTTTCTCTCCTAGTCATGGTTTTGTGCAATTGGGGACCATTCAATAGAGTTTATATGGTCCCACCACTACTTCTTCATGAGGCAGCAGTGACCTTGTTTTCCTTTGTCTTTCTGTCTCTTCATCACAGCCATCGAAGAAGGATTCATTAAATAAAACTTCTGAAAGTGCCTTCCGTGATCAAAGTGCCTTACACACATAGGGAGACAGTCCTTGAGACCTTCACCAGAAACACAGACTCATGGTTCTCCCCATGCTTGATTAAGGTAGAATGGGTTGGAGGTAGAAGTCTGTTTTCCAATATAATCAGTGAAAGCTGCACTTTTAACATGTGAATGCACAGTACAACTTTTAGGTTAGCTAAGTAGCTTTCCCTTTTCCTATTTCCTCTGCATTTCTCCCAATATGTACACGTGTTCAGACCGCCAGTATATCCAACATCTTTGGTGATTCAGCTTCGTGTAAATTGTATTATTTTTCAAAAGTTTTGTGTAGAATTCTTCATGCTTGGAAGAAGAAGATAGAGCCAGTGAGAAAGCTCTAAAGTGTAATTATCAATTATAATCAATATGGTAAACTCTGTCTTTTCCATATTGCTTATCTCCTCAAAAGTTAATTGCACTTTTCAACCACAAATGTTGGCAAACCTTGAGCTTTTTACTCTTTGCAACATAGCGTATGTCAAAAGTATCTGTACTTCAAGGAGGAAACTAAGGCAGAAGTGATTGGATAATTTGGTCGTGTCAGAGAGAGTTAAACTTTCCCTTTATTGAGGTAATGATCATGGTTTATGATGGCTGGTTCTCTGCCCATCTATAGCCCCTGACACATTTTTGGAGAGCATTACTTCTACTCTCTGGATATGATTTAAAGTGCTTGCTGTAGTGAAAAGAACTCCAGGCTAGTGGTTGGAGTTGCAGCCCTGTTCCTAACTAGCTGTGTGTGTGGTCAGGCCCGTCACTTTACCTTTCACGACCTCAGTGTCTGCATCTGTAAAACGAAATCGTTCAACTAGATCATATCTCAAGTCCTTTTCAGTTTAAAGATTCTGTGATTTTATATTTCTAATTAGAAGTTGGGTTCTGTCACAGTTATGTAAGATTAAAAAAAAAATAACACGAATTCCAGAAGTTATTGTTTATCTTTAAATCATCATCATCCCAAGCCGTAAAGCTAAAATATTTTTCAGTTTTGCAAAACAATGATTTTTAAAATGAGATTGGAAAGGGCTTTCTGTTCTTTGGTTTGCATCGCTAGAACAAATAGAGGTCGGAACGTAGATTTAATAAAATCAGTCGCAGGTTCATATGATTTTTGGCTTTTGCTTTTCCCTGACTCTTCAGGCAAATAGTTCTGTATGTGATTGTGTAAAATTAGCTTTGTCATTTATCTCTCTAGATACAATTAAAGGTAGAGGGCCCCCTCCTTCCCAGCCCTGCTCCTAAACCTTTATAATCAATTATGCCAGTATTTCATCATGTTCCATATTTTTATTGTTGATATTTACATTTAAAGAAGAGACTATTACACTCCCTCAAGCTCATAGTTCTTCATGATCGTTTGGTTTAACAGCAGATCAAAGAGGAGCTCTTACTATCCATTGGTATAGTGAAAAGGGAGTCTTGAAATTGGGTGGCTAGGACCTGGTTATTATTCCCAGCTCTACCATTAACGCCCCACGTGACTGGATAGTCTCAACCAATACAGAGCTTCGCTTCAGTCTCCTTGTTAATAGGATGGGGGTGATACCCCCTTGCCTCATCGAGGACACAGTGCCTTACACAGTCCAGGTATTTAATAAATGTGTGCTGAACTCAGCAGAATGGGAGTGTGCAATTTTGCCCCAAGTTCTGCTTATTCTTCATGCTTCTGCAGGGCTACATCTTCAAAGTTGAGGGTTAGGGGATGTGACTTAAGGTAAAATAATTCCTCAGCAGTCCTTTCTGGGTGTTAACTTTAACTTTCCATTCCACAGAGGTAGTAGCTTTTGCACCTTTCCTTAGCAACGCAAACATTTGTTCAAACATAATGTTTTCAGAAGTTGAGCTGATTTCATCGGGTAGGAGCAGCAGGCCTACCCAGTTGCTTTCTCCTGCCCTCTTCTACCTTTATGCTTTCTGTGAATTCACAAAGAGCTTCCGAGAATTTCTTGGGCTCTTGTAAACAGAGTTTAAAAACCACTGTCCATCCATAATTGAGCACTGAAACCATTTATTCAGAAGGCCATTGTACTTAGAACGGCTCCCTTGAAATGGGCTAGAATACGCTTCCGGCCCATCACCTTTCTATCAAGAAAAGAAGCAAAGATTGTTTGCCAGATCTGTGTTAAGCAGCATTTTTGTTAAAATTACCAGGGAACTCCATTTACAGAGATGATTCTTTTCTTCATTCTTAAAGGTTATAGTCTAGAATTCTACATTTTTACAGTGCGTTTGGAGTATGTTGGGTAACCATACCTAGCTGTCCATTTGGATTGGCTATGTCGTTATCAAGTTGCTATTTCCAATTAGCTTAAAGAGATCAGATAATTTATGCATACAGTGTTGTTTGACGTTAATAAAGGTTATCCCTCTTGGAGGACCTCACCAAGGGAAATCAGTTTTAATGGCTAGTCATTTGAGTCTAGGCAAAGGTGGAGAAATGTGGCCACAGAGCAAAACTCATAATGTTATAAAATCCTGTGTGTCTGCGTCAGGATGTTGCAACTAATTTTTAAGCTGCTTAGAAAAGTCAAGATTTTGGCATTCCCTCCACTCCCCCCAGAAGGCAAGAGGACATAATGCACAGTTCCAAGTGCTCAACCGATAATTACTTTATTAACCACCAAAGGTAGTATTCGTAGGACTAATAAAAGTGAAATCTGTGCTCACTAAATTTAAGTCTTGTCTGTGAGTCTTTTAAACTCTAAAAAAGTTTTTTGTTGTTTTTTGTTTGTTGTTTTTTTCTGGGCAGAAAAACCTGTTGTTAGAGCCAGACAAAGGCCCCAAACCTAGTATATGCATGCTAATGACTGTCCGGTGAGAGAGACCTGATATTTAAACTTCAGGCCCCACTCTGTTTGATGTCCGATCCCATGTCCTGGGTTACTAACAGGTTTTGAGGACAGGCCACCTTCTTGGGGGAATGAAATAACAGGTCCTGCCTCACTTCTGAACAGCCTTGCTTGGAACTGCCTTGCCTGGTGCAGAACTTTGTTCTGTCTGGCAACTGCTATCAAAATGTTGAGTGGCCTTGGACAAGTCAAGTCACTAAAACTCCAAGTCTCTGTAAATGAGATGGTTCAGTGATCACAGTCAGCTTTAAAATTCTGTGCATTTTCAAAGTAATAACTGTAAATACATTTTCAAAGTAAACAACTGAAAATATGTGTGCTCTCTTTTGAGTTATGTTGGTGAGAAAGTAAGTATTTTTACACAGATGCACACACCTACACACATATGTAGGGATGTGCTGCACTGAGAGCAAAGGGTTAGAGCAGCAGATGATAGGGAAAATGTGAAATACACGCCTTTCTCTTCTTTGACCTGGACATCAGATCCTCATTTTTCTTCCACATAAAACTGATCAAGCACACACAGCAAAGCAAATACTAAGTCTCATTCTTGTTCGTCCACAGCTTGAACTTGGATTGGAGTTGTTTGCTCTCTGATCCAGAGTTTTTGGATGCGTGGCATTTCGTGTGAGCAAAGAAATAAACAGACTAAAAAGGTTGTAGAAAATTGTAGATTTAGTAGAATCCCTGAGATGATTTACTTTAGGGCTGGGTTTAGAATGGCAAACAGATGCAAAGGCTTTTTCTGGCCTTTGTTTTCTGAGTTGGCTGTGCCCTTGCGTACAAGAGGCCTAGATTCCCGCCATGCTCCCCCACCCTCTCCCCCCCTACTTTTTTTGGTGAACTTCTAGGATTCATTTTCAGTCTTATGATATGTCTTGAAAAGATTTGTTTGATTAGGGGAAAGTGTGTCCAGAGAATGATTCTGTATTATCTTGTATTATTCATTTTATTAACTTTCCATTGTCCAAGGCAGGAGGACAGAGTACTGAATCTGGCATAGCCAACATCATTCAACCTCCCAGAAATTTGGAGAAAATGCTGGGCCTTTCATCCCCCTCCCCCACCAGATGGCCATTAGGATGAAGGCTTTTTCTGGGAGGAGGTCCAAAATCATCTCAGATGTGTAGGTTTTGGAGATTATTCAAAAGGGCTGCTCCGTGGAATGTGAGACATTCCCAAGGTCACATCAGTTTATTTAGGCAGAATTATCTGTAAACTACATGAAAAAGAAAAATAGAATCCATTTCTATAAACTTTAACCTTTTCTGAAAACATGTGCCCAATCTAAGAAAGGTTAGTAGTTGTGAAATATAAAATCCTATAAGTGTTAGCATAATGTGGATTAATTTTAAATAATTAATTGCATAATACATATAATAAAGAAGTTTCTTTTTTTAAATTAGCAATTTATTGAGAATATACATGTATGTATATATATTTTCCTCCCCAAGATTGATATTCCTTCAAGTGGCAAAATAAATGTTCCCAGGTTTTTATTCCAAAAAAAAAAATGGGAAAAAAAGTATTTTAGTAACTTTTTAATGAAGCAAATTTTATGTCCTTTAAAAAAAAGTGTTGTTTGTTTAATTATAGATTTTTTTTTTTTATCTGTTCTCCCATACCTGCCATTAGATCAAATCATAGAGCTTTAAGCTAAGGACTTTCACAAAGTCCTGTAAATAACAGCCCTCTCTTCTCATTTAAAGCCAGCAGGACATCCCATCATGACTACCTCTTAATTAGATGATATTTTGATCTGTGTTCCTATTCATTAATGCTTTGTTTTCTAGTGTCATGTCAGGGTACTATTTATCCACTAATACAATTTCGTGACATATTCCTAGGAGAGCTGGACCAGAGGAGATTCTATTTGGCTGAGGCTTTCCTCTATATTGGTTGACATAATTTCCAGATTAATATGTGAGTGAAATTTCATAATGCTGGAAAATCCTTAATTTTAAGAAGTAAAGAGTTTGTAAGAGAAGCCTATTAAACATTTAATAGAAAAAAAAAAAGACCGACTTCAACACATTGATCATCTAACTTCCAAGCCATTTTTACTGCATTTGCTGTCACTGAGATGGTCCATTGTCTTAACGCTGCACTCTCTGCTGCCGCTACTGCAGTTTTGTGCTTGCTATTTTTTCTAATATTTAATGCACCGCATTTTATGTTCTTCCTTTTATTTCATTTTATGTTGTATTGCGTTATGTGTTTCACTGTAGGATCTAAATTGGGGAAGGGAATCCTGCTTTGTCCTTGTACTATAATGAAGATAGAGTTTGTTAATATAAATGTAAACTGCTGTCTTAGGTGCATCATCACATGAAGACTGTTTCATAATTGAATATGTTGGTACTAGATACATTTAGAAAATTACAGTCCCTAAACACCTACTCAGAGAGAGAGATGAACTTAATGGTTTGTTGTATACAGTTTCATTTTAAAATATTTTAGAAGAATGATTTGTAAGAATATGTACAATGCAAAGTAATGATGGTAACAGTGGAACAGTTAAAGGAAAATATATACAGCAATTACATTCAACATTTATTTGGATCTTTGTTCTTGGAAAGTTAGATATTTTTGAGGATTTCAAAATATGGGTGTAAAATTAGATCAGATTGAGAGAGAGAGAAATAAGTTTCCAGTAGCATGTTATGGGCACATTACCTACTTTAGTAAACATAACTATAAAGTGTATTGCTTTTTATTAAATTATCTGCCTTCACAGAGCAATAATACTTTTAAATGTATATCGAGTATTAAAAATGATGGGAGGACTGCAATTTGAAATCCACTTTCCTCATTTTTCTAAGTGAAATGGGGGAAATATACATGAAAACATTTTCAGTTAACAATGGAAAAGATTATTTTAAATAATGCAATATGATAAATAGATGTCCAGTAGGAAATGTGTGCAAAGTGCTGATGGTTAATACTGCATGACTGAAGTTCTTATTTGTTAATATCTAAATGTTTCATGTTGACAAAAAGATTTCAGAAGCATGGAATATTTGGAACAAAAAGAAAAGGTACTGAACACAATGATTTTATAATCACTTCAAAATTTATATGTGAACAACTGGCTTTTCAGGCTTAAAAATCATTCACATTTGTGTAAAAATAGTATGTCAAACCTGTTATTCTTTTTTTTCTTTTTTCTCTTTCTTTTTTTAAAAGTAAGCTCTATGCCCAGTGTCGGGCTCGAACTCATGGCCCAGGAATCAAGGGTTCTGTGTGCTCTACTGACCAAGCCAGCCAGGTGTCCCAAACCTGTTAGTCTTAGTATTTCTCCAACATGAATGTACCTTGTGATAGTTCACAGAAATTTTATCAAGAACAGAGCTTTGAGATTATTTTTGTTTTCCAAGATATGACATAATGTGACTGATTTCAGATCACACTGCTTCTTGTTCAAGAAAGGACTCTGTTACTTCATCTTTGCAAGCTACCCATTTCAGAAGACAGAGATAGGTTTGAGAGTGAAGGAGATACTGCTTAGAAGGAAGCTGCAGGATATCTTTCCAACATAATTCCTATTAGGTTGACCATGAATTTAAGAAGCTAAGTCCCATCTAAGTTGAGCATTTGCCCTTTTAAAGTGATGCTTTTGGAGCCATTTCTTCGGAAAACTTAAGTGCCATCAGTGCTATCTAGACAATAGCCTGAGAAGAGAAAGAGAGAATTGGCTCTAAGGATGTGTGGTGCATCTCTGTAGTTAAAGTAAGATGGTCACTTGGATCTTAGCTGTACTTGCCATATTCAAAACTTGTGGAAAACAGGGGTTAAAAAGGCTGAATATCTTTGTACCTTAATGAGAGAACGATTGCTGTAATAGTATCAAAGATAAACCAGTATATTAGGAACACTAAATGATAAAGGGTGATAATATGCCATTCTTGAGACTTCTTGGCTCTTACCTAACACATCAGAAAGTGATTGTTGAATTTTAAATAGCCATACAAATGGATGACATAGAAATTTAACTTTGCTTTGACCTTATTCTAATTCACAAGATGACTGCAAAATGACTTTGTTGCATCTGAATGTATGCTGGATGCTAAATCACTCCAGAGTATAAAATCTTTGTTTTGGCATAATGTTGATGCATAAACATTTGTACCCCATACTAACCCTATAAACATCACAATCCATCAGTACAATTACAAAAAAGATTGTTTGTTTTCACACTTAAAGCAGACATGAAATAGAGTGTCCTTAACTTAATCACCACCTTGATTTACCACATTTGCATATATTTGCATATTAATTGGACTACAGATTAAAATTGGTTTTGTAATTTTAATTAAGTGTCCACAAAGGTAAATGATTAGAACTGTTTAAAATACATTCTGACATAAATAGCAGTAAAAGCTTTTGTGATGATGTTTTTGTGGAATTACATTCAGAAAGTGGCCTTTTTATGATAGTAATTTTAATCTTAAATAGAATTATACAGTCAAACAGAACTGTGGATTCATAATCATTTTTTTCAAGATTCATTTAATATTTTGCTGATTTGCAGCACTTGATGAAAATGTACTGTAGGTTTAGCTGATTGCAAAATTAGGCCTGTAGAGCTGATAAACTAAGGGTTTAAACCCGCAGTCTTTAGATGCCTGTCATATGTGCTTGAAATGTATATCTCATTCTGTGCGTGTGCGTGTGTGTGTGTGTGTTTTAATGGAATCAACCCATATAACCTTTTTAATGATATACCCTTTAAAAAGAGAATCACCTTAAGGGACCATCATATTCCCAGTTTAAATTAGGGAACATATAAAATGTTTAAAGGTCTCTTTGGCGTATTATTCGGGTACCCAGAAGAACCATCTTGGTGTTGACATAGGCCAAACTGTGCCGCCTTAATAACAGGTCATCCTCCCTAGTGCATTCCCATGGGGATGGCACTCACAGCATGAACAAGATAATTGTTGGGAAAAATGCACTTTTCTTCTCTTGAAACCCAGTACACTTAACGTGTGGCATGTGCTTTCTGTTATACCAGACAGAAAATTGGTTTTACCAGAAGGTTACTGGATGCCTAGCACCCCCTTCTTCCAGCTGGCATTTTCCTGTTTGGATCATTTTAAATGTTGGATCCTGAAACCCTCCCCACTCCCAGCTGCCACCTTCTTCCCTGGCGGTACCCTAGACTCAGCTCCCTAATGCCTCCTTGCACCCAGCTGCCTCTCTGCCTAGCTGCTGGCTATTTAGAATGTGATGGGATACAGAAGCCTTTCCCTACTGGTCACCTCTGAACAACTTTTAATTGGAATTTATAATATGATGTCCCTAAGTTTACCCAAAAAATCCATCAATTTTGTTTTTCTTTCTAAATATCGTATGCATGTGTGTGTCCCCATGTGCATGTGGGTATCCATGCGCACACACACTTGCATGCACTCACACACACACACACACACACACACAACTCCTTCTAGGCTTATGAAGAACAAACCAGTAAACCTTTGACTCTGCTAAATCAGAAGAGGGGAGATGATTTCTTAGAAACATACCATTGCATATTAATTCTTAAGAGTCAATTTTTAAAGCCTTTTATCCTGGCATATTACAAAGAGAGAAAGCTTGGGAATGTGCCAGGCCTACTTTCAAATCCCAGTCCTTCTGTTTCCCAAGAATGCCACTTGGGCAAGTTATTATATCTCTGTGTAACCTCAGTTTCCTCTTATGTTGAAAGGGGATTAAAAAAAAACTTTCTTCATTAGGTTATGAAATTTAAGTAAAATGATAAATGTGAAAGCATCTAGCCAAGGCAATAGCATTGTAGTTGGTGAAAGTGGCCAAATTCAAAATATAATTTTGAAGGTAGAACAGACCAAATTTGCTAATGACTTGGTTATAGGGTATAAGAAAAAGAGGATGACTCCAAAATGTTTGGTCCGAGCAAGTTGAACCTCCTCTAAATTGAAGGATAAGAAACTATGGCAGAAACCAGTTTGGAGGGAAATATCAAGAATTGGGTTCAGAAATGTTGAGTTTAAGATACTTTTCAGACATAGAGAAGGGAACTTACTTACTGGAAATTATTTTGTATAATAAAATCTTAACAGGTGTTGTGTGTATGTGTACGTGTGTGATCAACATCTTACGCAAACTATACTTTTGGAAAAGGATAGACTCAGAATTCTCAATTACATTTCAGCACCACTTTGAAATTGGCTAAATTCAATGTTTTATTATTGATATTGCTTTAAAGATTTGTAGAAAAGAGATTTAGATGTATTTTTATTATTATTCTCAGGGTTTCTAGTTCTGTTTTCAGATTTGTTTCACTAGTTGAAACAAAGTTTTTATGTGAATGTTTTATAGGGCAATATGATATCTTAATATACAATCCAGAAAGTACAGTAAAAAGCAGAAAGGAAGTACCAAACACTTCCCTTCACTTTATTAGTTCAAAGATCCTGAATGAAATGCTCACAAAAAAGAAAGCAAAAGAGAGAGAGAGCATATAAGGACAAAGAATAAAGAATGAATGAAAGGAAAAGAAAACGACCCTTGAAAGGAGTTGACAAGAATCACAGCATGCAGAAAATAGTTTCAGCTTCAAGATTAGCCTTACGCAATGCCCTTCCCAGAACTTGACCTCCCCTAAGTTTAAACTTGAGAACGTTTGTCTTCTCTGCTCCTCGTTCTCATCACCATCATCTTTTACCTCTACTTCTTGGGACCCCTCAATCCATACCCAATGCAACATGTCTCCTTTCTGGAACACTCTTGAATACTCACAGTACATATTACCATTTTAAAGACTCTGAGAAGTCTTGCAAAAAAAAAAAAAAACTAGTTATTTTTCTTTTACCCAGTTTAACAGTCACAGTCCTGGCAAGAAACATATGGCACACTCAAACTTGTAACTTGAGGAGACTTTAATAGGAGGACTTTTTATAAAGGCATGGGCAGGGTTAAAGGAAGCCATTGAGGTATAGTGCAGTGTTCTGGATCTAGTAACAATGCTATCATGCCTGGAAAGGGCAAATGGAAGGAGTAATTACTAGAACCTGAAGAGGATCATCAACTATGCCCTTAAAAAGCCAACTGATTACAACCAGGCAGGGAAGGAGCAGAAGAATAGATACCTCAAAGACTCCTGTCTATTTCTCCAGTTGGCTGAAACCAACCAGAACCAGAAGGCAAGGGAGGCCTTTAATGTAGCCCTTTGGGTTCAACTTGCTGGGCCCCAAAGCAGGATCAGGACAGGTAGAAAGTGAAACTAGAGGGCCACGTGGAAGATAATTGAGTACACTTCAGGTTTTCCAAATGTTTTTCCTAATAAAGCTCTCTTTTAGTTTGTTTGTATGTTTGTCTTGATTTGATTTGATTTGACATCTAAGAACTATCTCCAGGGGTATTGGCTATTTTGTGCAGCACAATTTAGAATATTGATCTAAGCAGCGGTCATAAAATGGGCCTAGCAAAGCAATTCTGCTTTTTAAAAATTAAGCCTGAGTATCTTTGGGTGGGGTATAAGCCCCCAACTTTAACATCAACCCACCACTTTCCATTAGGTTCATGTACTAAGTCAGCACAATTGTGTCATTTCCTGGACCTGTAGGCATTTGAGTTGTTGGCCCTTGTCCTGGATTCTGTCCTCCTCCCTCCTCCTTAATTCCTCATCAGAATGTACCTGTTCGAGGCTCCATTTTCAATGGACCCAGTTTTCCTTAGAGAATCTAATAAATCTATGTTATTATGAAAATGATTATTGAAGGCTTAGTGTGTTATTTTCCTTGGGTAACACATTTGAATTTGAAAACACACTTTATAGAAATCATGCCACAATCCCCCCCACTCCAAATTTCAAAATGATGTGACTTTTTTTTTTCTTTTCCTTCCCCAAATGCACAAAATGCATGGTATTCCATATGTAAAGTTATCCCTAATCATTTCTATCTGGCGGCTACCATGCATGTCTCCTACCTCTCTATTGCTAAATAGAATATGTGTATTTTCCCTGGAGAACAACATACTTTGAATTCTCCTCAAATGCAGGTTCCGATGGATAACTAGCTGGAGGAAAAGAGAAATGGCAGGCTGAGCTCACAGGTAAAATCCTGTTATAGGGACCTCCAGGAGACAGTACCTTGCCTTCTAATACTCAAATATTTATTCTAGAAAGTAGTGTCCTAAAGAAGTTTAAGATACCACCATAATTGGAAAGAATTGTTCTTTCTATCCAGATTGAATGTAATCAATCTGCTTTCTAATGGACAGACCACAGCCCCAGTACTTTTAGAATGTGGGTACCACAGAATGAATGAAATCTCATGCTTTTACCGTTTCTCCCTTCTATTTTGCCAGAATCAGCTACATCAACTGCTTTTATCCTTTCTTATATAAAATATCTCTGTTTTTATCTTCTTCCACTCCTTTTTCACTGTGGCTTTAGAATTAGATTTCCTCCTTGACAAGTCAGTGTTTTTACACTATGCTTCAATGGAAGTATCAGGTGCTGATTTTTCCTTTTTTATTTATGCTTGCAGACTGAAAAAGGGACTCTTTTACTGAATTAGTAATGAAAAATTATTTTTATAATAAGGTCAACAAAGCATTATTACTGTAGGTCATTGGCCAGGACTCAGAAACGTTTTAATTATAGTATATTTCTTACAACAATAATGACATTTGGCCTGTGTTAAATTTCCCATTAGCTTCTCTTCCTGATTTTCATTAGGCGCACCCTGAATTCAGGGCTTAGATGTTAATTTTCATGGCATTTGAATGTTTTATTCAGATTACTAAGGCACGTTGATCCTCTTCCTAGAAGTTTTGTTGTCAGGGAATGGTGAATTCAAGCAAGTTTTCAAAAGTATGGAAATAGTTTCAACTCCTCAAGGGCTATCAAGTATTTTTTCTTTATGTTTTATTTTATGGCTTAGCCTGTAGAACATCAGTAACTCATCAAAGTTTCTTAGATTTTCAGGAGTTTTTAAAATAAACTGCTCTGAGATATTTTTAATATTCAAAACCAGTATTTTAACTAATGTAGATTATATGCTTACTCATTTCACACATCAGAGTTCCATTGATAAAATTCTTTGTTATCAATCCATGTTTCTTCCTGATAAAGCAAGTAGGTGTTTAAGTAATAGAAGCATTTGGTACTCCATGTTTTTAAAAACCCAACAACCAGGAAGAAAAATAACAAGGATCTTTGGTGGTAGATTGGCTGCAAGTGACAGAAACCCAATTTCAGCTAGTTCAATCATATTTCTTAAAGGGGGGTGGTAATTTACTTGATAGGATTTCTGAGCTATATAGGGTTTTCTGGGGGTCCTTCAGGGCTGGATGGGTAAGGCTGAAGCACTGTCATCAGGGTTATGACTTTGCCCTTGTCTTTCAGATTGGTTTGGCCTCTAATTGTTCCAGTTACCTCCTGATAACAAAGTATCTTAGTGAAAAGAGACAGGTTGACCAATAGCCCTGCCTGGCAAAATAGCCTCAAAATGCCTCTGATTGGCTAAAACAACATCCTGGAACCAATTATAGCAGCCTAGGGCTGGATGGGTACTTCTTTGACCTCACATGACCTTTTAGAGTTACCCTCCCCATTGTGGGAACTGGTTCCCATCAAAGAGTTCGGCTATTCCCGCCCCACATGGAATGAATTTCTCATAGGAAAGAGAGATTCTATTAATAAGAGTGGAACCATGAGCAAATCTACTTCTTTCTAATTCTAGGTTGTATACAGAAATTGAGGATAATAATTGTTTCTACCTATCTCAAAACTCAAAAAAGTTACCTCTTATTACATTGAAATGTAATTTTTAGATTGTTGTTACAACTCGTAGACACAAATTCAAGAGCCCTCAGTAAAATACAGCTTTTTGCTATATTTATACAGAAGAAGGATACTATCAAAAGGATAAATCTCTGAAGGTGAGATGGTAATGAACCATAGAAACAATATAACTGCTAACATTTAGAGCTTACCCTGTGCAGGTTCTATTTTCAAAGAGTGCCACATATTAACTCTGCCACATATTAACTTAACTATAAATGTAGTGTTTGTTAGCCAGGTTCTAGAGTCAGATGGCCTGGGTTGCCACCCCACAGCTTTCAGGTCATAGGACCTAGGGCAGCTGTTTAACATCTTTATGCCTCAGTTTCTTGATCTGTGCAACAAAAGCATTAATAGTAGCTACTCCACAAGGTTTATAATAAAGTGGAACATATCAGCATCTGGAATATAAGCAGCACTCAAAGAATACTAGTAGAGGAGGAGGAGATTTTGTCATTTCTTCTTATCTTCATCATTATCCTACATTATTATTTGCTAATAGAGTCAACCAAATGATTCAATGATTTATATTTAGGTTTAAGTATATAGTTTTAGAGATTGGAAATTTTATTTATACATATATTTATATATATGTATGTGTGTGTGTGTGTGTGTGTGTGTGTGTGTGTATATATATATTTTTTTTTTAGGCCATCTAATTAACAGGGCAATTCAAAGAAAATGCAGAAATCAAAGGAATTCATAGATTCCCAAAGTAGCTTTGCTCAGAAGGGAACCACAGTAGATATGTAATCATTCAAATTCTCTTACATTGATGAAAATCATATTGGCTAAAATATGAATTATAAAAGAAGCATAGAGTTCCTAGCACAAAATAAATACTTTGTTGTCTTGAACTCCTCAACTATAAAAATGAAATGATGTGATTTTAAAATATTTTGGTCTTATTTTTCCAGATCACACAAGCATATAAATTTTAAATATTCATACTTAACAAGGACACTATATTGGGAATTATAGCTTCAAGGTTATCAAAAGAACAATTCACTAAAATAATCTTACGTTACTTTATGATGTGATTCTCTAAAATTATTTTTGAAGTGATTTACTTAAAGGTATTTCAAACCATTATTAAAATGAAAAAAGTCCCAATACTCATATTTTTAGAAAGAAATAGGTTTTCTGTTTATAAACATTTTGAGAGCTGTGAAATGGTAATTGTTAATTGTTTCTGTTTACATGCTTGGACATTAACAGTTATTTTGGAGTCAAACTCACAGTATTTTTGAAAGCTTAATTTTCAATAATTTTCTTTTCTTAAAAGACAAGTCATACAATTTCTCCATGCAGAGATGTTCGGTTGAGAATGATGTAAAAATTACAGCCTAGCAAAATAGCTTCTGCCTGAAGAGATTACAAATTCTGGTTGTGGGGAAAGCCATGATTATGAGAGTATCTCAATCTGATGATAACTTCATCCTTTGGTTTGATTAAGATGCTTAGATGAAGTCTTATACCTATGTAGTCTATATTTATACATTACATATATTCATTATGCTCAAAGTTCTTTTGTGTGTTTTAAGTGGAGCAAATCCTATAAATCAAAAAGTCAATAGAGTTATTTTCTACTACTTCTTGGGAAAAGATGAGATAAGAAATCCTAAAATGTAGATATTATTCCAAATAAATAAATAAAAGATGTTGGGCACAGAATGAGCATTACATTCTGGTGATGGAGACTACAAATAGTTTAAAATAATTTTCAGTACTGTGAAGAGGTATGAAGTAAAGAAAATAGGGTAATAGGAAAAGCATGATGGGGCAAGACTGGTGGTGGTGAGTGGCAACCAGATTAAAAGATGATCTGGGTAGACCTCTCTGAGCAGAAAACATTTCACCTCATACCTGAATGACAAGAAAGCAATAGTGGGAAGAGCACTCCCAGCAGAAGAAATAGCAAACGGATACATCCTAGGAATGATAACAGGCCCAGTCAAGAAGGGGAATGGTGTAGGAAACAAGACTGGTGAGGCAGGCATTGCCTTGTGAAAATGGTGAATTTGGATTCATTCTAAGTTTACCAGGAAACCATTGGAAAGTTGAGTAAGAGCAAGCATGATTTGATTAACTGGTAGACTAGATAGAGAACTGGAAGTAGTCCAAGCCAGAGATCATCCAAATCCAAATCCCTCATTTCTTTCTTTCTCTTCCCTAACTATGCATTCTTTCTTCTGAAAACCCAAAGCTCACTCTGCCTTTATTTAACAAATATTTATGAAGCCAACACAGTGTGCCAGATGGTGTACTAGATGCTCTGCTATAAAGATGAATGATACATTTTTTTTCTCCTATCCTTAATGGACAGTGAATGTTTGCTTGAGTACAGTTGGAATCAAAGGAGTACCTAAATCTTCTTGGGAAAGACAGGAATGGCTTGAGCTGAGTCACAAAGGATGAGTAGAAATTGACTAGATAGCCGAAGGGACTAATGAGAAGAGTATTTCAGGCAAGAGAGGTAGAAAGTACGAAAAATAGAGGCACAAAAAATTATGACATGTTCACTGACAGACAAATAGTTCTGCAAGACTATGATATGTGGCTAAAAGAGTAGAGATGAGGCTGGCTAGGCAGTCAGAGGCCAGAATATGAGAGCTCTGTTTGCCGTGCTAAGGAGCAAGGTTTTATCCTGTGGGATATGAGAGCCAGCCAGCAAGATGTTTGACGGGGTAGAAACAATATCGGTTTTGTTATATGTTGGAGTGTGTTAGAGTTGATGATGCTGAACTGGAGAATGCCATTAGAAGCTAGCATATAGTTGAAGTGAGGTGCTAATTGTCTGCACTGGAAGAGATGAAGAGATAAGATTAAGGAATGGAAGAGGCTCTGTGGTTGATTGTATGGGGAGGGAGTGTGAAGGTGGAACCTACAGTGACAGATGGTAGCATTCAATAGGATAAAGACATCAGGAGAAATGAGCAGCATTGTTGGCAGTAGATTTGAGCTCTAGAGTTAGGACCAGGAGGCAGTAGTACCTCTGGATATAGCCAGTCAGAGGATGAATTTATGTATTAGAGCTCTGGAGAGTGTTGGAGCCAAAAGTAAAGATTTGTAAACTTGTCACAATATAAAATAGAAGCTAGAAATTGGTGTTATTTAGACCTTATTTTCTCTGAAATATATATATATATATTTATATATATATATATTTCAAAAGTAAAGATTTGTAAACTTGTCACAATATAAAATAGAAGCTAGAAATTGGTGTTATTTAGACCTTATATATATATATATATATTTAGCTTTTGTTTGAACCAATATGTAAAACTCGTGGCTTTCATGTAATAATCTACACCTAATGATATTGTGGCCTGCATTCTAGGATAGCAACAATATGCCAGCTTGAGAAAGGATTATACCTACTGATATTAGAGTTGTTTTTTTTTTTGTTTGTTTTTTTGTTTTGTTTTGTTTTGTTTTGCCAGAGTGCCCAGACCAACCCATTTCACCTCTTTAGGTTACCTGGTTGGCCTACACTGACATTTGGATTTGAAACTCCAAGCAAAATACATAGAGTGAAAGATCAAAGATCAAAGTCCAAGGGAAGAGTGGGTCCTGGAAGAGGGGAAGCCTAAAAAGGAGAATGGGAGGAAGCATTTCTAGTTTGTTTGGTTTTTTCCTTCCAGGCTTTCTCTCTAGAGTTCTTTTTTAGCATCTTCTCATTGATCTTTGGTAGTCTGCTCTCTCTGGACAATGTTTTTGTTCATCTTAGATCCTCGCTATTCACTGTGGTCCATGAATAGAGTTTGCATTTCAATTTCTTCCTAGCACTTACTGGGAAATTTATGTCTTTCCAAATACTGAATCCTGGAAAAAATTCATTTGAGAAATCTGGAAAAATATTATAATTCTCCTGTAATTATTAAAGCTTTAAAAAATCAACATAGCACTGTTACTGGTTAGATGAAACCCACGTCGGTGAAATGGAAAGTAAGTGAGGGAAGCACTGGCATGTGGAGTTGAAGGTGAGGAGGACGTTGCTAGGCCCTAGGGCTGGGCCATGGGGGCCATAAGCAGTCAGGAGTGTCCGGATCTTTTGAGCATTTATCTAATGTTTGGTCCCCGTAGGAGACTGCATGCTCCATAAGGGCAAGAGTTGTATGTCTTGTTTACCCTTGGCATCTTGTCTTTGACACATTTTGGCCTCTCAGTCACTTGATGAATAACAGTAGTGTTAGTTTAAAATAGGAAAGACAGCAGGGTTTAAAAGAATGAATGGATGGATGGAATTGTCCAAGAAACATTTCTAATATATTGAAAGTAGGTTTTATAAATTTATTATTTCTAGCAATTTAGTTATCATATAGCCAATTGATTTACCTTAAATGGCAACATACACACACGTACGTTTTATGTTTCTCTAGTCATATAGGGAAATTCAATGTCATGCTCACCTTGCTATTTAAAAACAATTTGTAGGCAGTGTAGATGCTTTAGGATCATTATTAGAAATGGACTCTAATTGCCTTTGTTCAGGTATTACACGAAGGTATAATTTGGGATATATCTCCAGATGGAAGTTAAACCATCTTAATATATGAAATTCACCTTGTTAAAAATGTCTTGAGAGAGAGAGATTGGGATTGTTTTGCCATTACAAAATGTTTTATTGAAAGACACTTGTGATGGTTCTGTTAAGTATTTTGAAAAGTCCTTGGATTCTTCAGCACCGCTACTTCTGCGACATTTTACTTACCCTATTTTTTCTAATAGATTCTCAAAGGCTCCCTCTGGAAAAACCACAATTCACCCTAAAGCTTGAACTCATAGACTCCACTCTCCTCATCCTCATGTGGCCCAGGCTGCTCACATTCCTTCCTTTTAGCTGGGAAGAAAGAAGATTTAGATTTAGAGATGACCGTTTATTCATTCAAATCCTGTTGAGCATTTATTGTATACCATGCATGTTCTAGAATTTAGGGACATAGCTACAAACAAAACAAACTAAAATCTTTACCCCAAGGGATTTCCATTCTTGTGTGATGGGAAGAAAGGCATAAGATAAACAAGCCAAATGTAGGTGAGATAGTGAGGAATGCTATGGAAAAGAATGATGTAGGAGAGGGACCAGCAACTCTGAAGTTTTGTGTGGTTTGATTGGCCACCACCGTTTACTGGCAGGTCTCATGATTCATGCAGTTTGTAGACGTGTTTTATGTAGGTCACACGGTTGTTCAAAAATATCAAACCTGAATTAGTTCTCCACATTTAAAAGCCTTGATATTTCACATAAAAGTACAAATTTATGACTTTTCCTGAAAAAAATTGGGAGGAAATGGCAAAATTCCAGCATCAGCTGAAATTGAGTCCTGGTTATTCCCTTTAAACATGGCATCATAAAACTAGAGTGTAGTAAAGTATATCTAAGTATAATACTTACACAGTAATAGCGCCTTCCTGTGGATCAGGAGCTACCTGAAGAATTTGATGTGCATTGACTAATTTGATCTTCAAAAACAACCCTCTGAAGCAAATGCCAAATTGAGGTGCAGAACATTGAGGTAACTTACTTGCCTGGGGTCACAAACCTAGTAAGTGGTGAAGCTGGTAGTTAATCCTGAAATGTCTGGGTGCCAAATATAATTCTAGCCATTCCATGTATGCCTCATTCCTTGCTACCACCTGGTGAACTTCATCCATTTATATTTGATGAAGTTGAGATTCCAGGTCTCTCTAATGTCCCAGGCATGACTGCCTTAAGATCTAGAGTAATCATAAATTTGTAGTTAGACCTTCATAATAGTTCCTGTTCCAAGGGTAGGGGGCAGTTCGGTAGCTGATATATCCCAAGTCTGTGCCCACTTGTCTGCCTCCTGCAGATGAATCCGTTCCTTTAGGACTGGCCCTGCCCTTGTGAGAAGTTCCAGTGAATGCCCCTGTCTCTCTGCCTCGCCATGGCCGTGTTTCCTGATTTGCTTCACACAATTACCTTGACTTCCTCACAAATCCTGAGATAAGAACAAAAGGGCCACAGAAGCTATGCATTTTTCTGAGTAAAATATCTGACACAGGATGAAAAATGAAAGCTAATCATCTTTTCCTTCTTCCTCTTTTTTTTTTTTTTTTCTTAAAAAGCCCATATGAATCATAGGTTTTGGAAGATAAAACTCCAAGAGGGTTGTGTCTGTGTATGTATGTGTGTGCCTGGACATGTGCATATGTGTCCATGTCAGGGAGGTGAATGCTTGTTACCCCTGAAGTGGTGATGTTTGACTTCAAAGGACAAAAAGCCATCCATTACCTATATATTAACAGTGACAAAACTTAGCAACAATAAATATTTAGCAATGCATGAATCCTCCTCTACCTCATTTACAGACTTGATTGGAAGGTTTTCACAGCTCAAGGGACTGAAATTTGGCATCTTCTCTGCTAGCCCAAGTTCATTTTTTATCTTCTTCCTTTTCAAAAGTTGTTTCTTAGTTACAGAACATCAAACATAAGTTGGATGTAGTTTCAAGCCTTTAGGAGCCAATTTTTTTTTAATTTTAATATCTCTTATTAAACAATAGCCTCCAGAGACAGATATTTATTATAAGGCAATATCTTTAAAATTTATATTATTTTCAATCTGTTTGATCAATGGGTACGATACTTGTCAACATTATGAGCTCATGAAAGAATTTGGCTTTAGAGGAAACCGTACAGGGAAGGGTCAATGAATGGCACTACTAACCCTGGGGTAAGTGCTGGCATCTTGTGTTGGGGCGGGGGGTACATCACAGGCCACAACTGGGTTACTGGTCCCAGACCAGCTGAGCTCAGTGCGGTGCCAATGGGCAGGAGTCAGGACTAGTTGAGATCCAAAGACTGCGTGAGCCCCATAGCCCAAGCCAGATCAGACCTCCAGAGAGCGTCATCAACCTTCTAGTAACAAAGGCAAAAACCCTCTCACCCAAATCCTTATTGACCTAAATCTCTACCTTTTTAACATATCTTGAAAAAAACTGATTTATCAAAGAATCAGAGTGTTATTAGCAAGACTTTGTTCTTGGGGACCTTGCTACTCAATAGCTCAGTGACCTTGGGTTCACTTACTTAACCTCTCTGGGCTTCTGTTGCAGACTCTTCTGTAATATAAGAGTGGACTAAATAATCTCTAAGGTACCTATTGGTTCTAACATTCTGGGAGGCTCTAGAAGTCAGTAGGCATATGGAATTCCTTTCTAATTTTCCTTTCATAAATATATGTATTAGAACACAAGCCAAGAATCTTCTCTGTGCTGGGTCTTCAGATCATGGGGCTTCTTTTTTCATCTCTTCTAAGGATCTGAGCCTGGGCAGGGAGATTTTGTTTTAACATCATTTTTTGGAAGATTGTCTAGAGTATAGCTCTACCTAAAAGGGTTCGTTTTCTTCTAATTTCTTGAAACAAAACAAGATAGCCTTAATGTTTCTGTGCACACTGACTGGCAAAAAGCTTACAGACCCTCTCAGCCTGGCTTTGGTTAAATGAAGTCCAAAAAGGAGGGCCTCTGTTGAACCTGGTTTCCCATTTTGATGATATGGAGCTACTGTCCTGGAAAGAGGAGCCTGTTGTTGGGAGTCAGAAGCCCTGGTTTCAGGTCCTGGCTCTGCCACTCTGAACCTCAGCTTCTTCATTCTGAAAACAAAAATGGAAACACCAGGTTGCAGTGAGGATCTGTAAACTCTGATGCCTCTTTCACATCCAAGATACTGTAACGAAGCTTTCAGCCAAACATGCATATATATCTGAAACACAGGTCTCCTGAAACAATACTGCAAGTGATTCATTTTAATGTTTTCTTTTCTCTTTGTGTTATCTATTTCATTTCTTTTTAAAATGCTGATCATGACCCACTAAATTGATTTGGTCATGAAAACACTGACCTAGCACACACTTGATCATTTTCTTTTTTCTTGGGAATAACCAGAGTTTGGACATGAATATGTATGTGCAGTATCATCGCATGACCAGAATCATCTCCCCTATGCCAAGAGCCCATGTGTATTCCTTGTAAAATAAGGGGACGAATACAAGCTTTACAGACATAGTTAGGAATGATTCTGGCTGGAGGGTCTTAACTAGCTGTGTGACTTTGAGTGAGCTACTTAACCTTTCTGGATCTCAGTTTCCTTTTTTAAAAAAAAAACTTGGATACTAATACCTATCCCACAGGATTAAATAAATGTACGTGCAGTGTTTAATGTAAAATATGCACAATTTAAGCACTGACTTTTTTGGTAGCCCTCATTAGTCATTTTGTCACCAAGCCTTTACTCTTCCCTTCAGGATATTCTTTGCACTCACTCTCAGGTTTGTTTTCTTGACCCCTGCAGGACTGGAATAATCTTGCTCGCCTTACGCTTCTGCCACTGGACCAGTCCTTCTTGTATAACAAAACCAGGTTAAGTTTCCACAAACACCACTGCATTTCACCACTCCACAACCCATTGCCACTAAAATCCTATAAACCCACTCTCTAACCTGCCATTTCCGACTCCCCTTAGTGATGTCAGCATGACATTGACCCTCGTTCCTCAGCAAACTCATTTCCTGAGTGTCTACCATCCGCTGGCAGGGCTCAGCTTCTGGAGACTCAGCAGCGAACACAACAACCAACCACCCCTTTGGGGCAGGGAGGACACCGCTAATAAGTGAACAGGTCACCATATAATGTATAACTATAGGTAATTTGGGGTAGTTGTAAGTGATAGAAAGAAAAGGAAGACAGTGTGGGAGAAAATAAAATGTGAGTCGGTTTCCCCTCCTGAGATCTTCTGCTGTCCCTTAGGTGATCTCACCCCAGCACTGGAAGGCATGCCTTCCCACTGAGATGTGCCTCCACCTTTTCTTTTTCCTTCAGGACCCATCTGGCTCTTCACAGCTCTGTTCCAACCTTTCCCAAACCTCACAGTGGTCTGTACTTCCCCGTGTAGCATTTTCTGTCTCAACAACTTTTTTATTCCAGTTTGTGTTACTATTATTGTGTGTATTTATGTGCATTTTTAAAAATCTCACCAACTAGATTATGGGGAGAAACAGCATGTTCTTTTGTGCAACTTTCATGGTCCTCTCATGATACTTTGTGCAAGGTAATGATCAGGAAGGTGCGGAGTTATTGGAAGGGGGATTTCCTACCTGGTTACTAGGGCGTTGTTACAACTATGAGCCAGCTTGGCAGTTTCTATCGAAATGTGTAATGTGCGTGCTTTATGACCTGATAATCCCGGGTATGGTTGTCTTTCCTAAAGATATGCTAGCATAACATGAAGATGAATGTAAAAGGATGATGGCAATCTTGTGCATTATTTTTGAAGTAGTATTTTAGTAGCAACCTCGATATCTGTTCATATAGATTATGATATGTACATTCAGTGGAATACCGCATATGCCATTGTTAAAAAGGATGTAATAGGTTCATATTTACTGATCAGAGAGTTGACCACGACATAGTTACCTGGAAAAAAAAAGACTAAAAAAAAAAACCCAAAGCTGAAAAATAATATGTATACTTTGAAACAGTGAATACAAAATAGACCATGTGTGGTGGGGGGCAGACCCACGAGTGGGCTTGACTAAAAGGAAAAATGAACCAGCCTCACCACTGCAGCTGAATACTCACAAAAAATAAGATGTCAGTTGATTTTGGGGAAAGATTTATAGATCCCGGTAAAAGTTAGGTAAACTGTTAAAACTCAGTTACTATCATTTTTAAAAGAATAAAGGAAAAGTGGGGGTTTTTTTGAAAATCAGTTGCCCTTTTGGTCTCAGATTTCAAGTTGTATGTTTTGGAAATCCATCACCGTTACCATAATTATTATTACTAACACTTAATCCATTGAATCATAGAGGCATCCCCTCTCAACTATTTTAGTACTTTCTATACCATCCCCGCCAAGGAGAAGAACAGCCAGTACTTGCTTCATGCAATAGTAGAGAACTCATTACCTACTAAACTGGTTGACTTATTTTTGGACAACTCTGATTATTAGAATTCATTTCTCCCCGGAGCCAAAATCTCTCTCCTTATAGCTTCCTTCATTGTTCTTACTGCTTTCCTTTGGGGACATGCAGAACATTTTTCTCTTGACAGCCTATATAAAATTTGAAAGTAGTTGTTTGTGTTCTAACAGTTTACCTTGTTTCTTGCTACGTAGTTAACTTTAAAAAGATCTCTTAACAGTTCTGTTTTCTCAGCAGAAAAACAAAAGTATGACAGTGAAATTAATCAGCATTAACTTTGATTAGGACTGAATTGCAAATCTAGACATTATTATTATTACTATTATTATTTGATAAGATATATAGATCTGTGGCTGTCTGTACATGTTCAATCTAGATTGTGGGGTTCTAGAGCAGAGCATTTTGTTTTATAAATCTTTGTTTCTTCCTTCTCTTCCACGTCTACATTACCCATGGTGATATTTAAATTTCTTATGCACCTGCCATATCCTTGGTAAATAGATGGATTAATTCATTTTATCCACCTATGTGAATTCCTTTGGATGTACTTGGTCCAGATATTCCAAATCTAGGACATATGGGTTTCTCATATTTTACCACCAAACAATACTGGGCTGCTGACCGTCAATGGGCTGTATTCTGAATGGGTGTGCCACATTAATTATTTAGCTATTAAAAAAGAACCTTTTGACAAGTAAGTGATAATAAGTGCATCTACATAGACTATGTCTTTTAGTCCTAGAAAATGAAATTTAAAATCTCATAAAGTTTCTATTGAATATCTCTGTACAAAGTTTTTAAATGACATTATACCAAGTTTGGATTTAACTCACCGATGGTTAATGTCCTATTAGATGACTTACTATTTTAGTTATTATGTATATATTTTTACCAATTCTTTGTATATCTTTTTGTGGCCATTGCATTTTATTGATAACACTGAAGATCAAAAGAAACATGATTTCAAAGAACAGTTTCTTCAAGTCATGTATCAGGATCTTCAAATTTTATTCTGTTTTTTAGCTGCTTACCACTATATTGACAGGCATCTGATTGTGTGGCCTAGTTCTAATTATAGATACGGGCTACTTCACATAGAGCTGGATATTTCTAAGAGACTAAACAAAACGTGTAATGCTGTGAACAAGGAAAACAGCAGCATGTTTTTACTGTAAATTGACTGTTGTCATAAATAATAATTATCAACACAGCGTTGGTATCATGATACTGTCTTGGGCCTCATCATTCAAACTATTTCTCTTTGTATTTTACTGTGATTTTTAAAGGGGGAAAAAACCCAACAACTGTCAATCTAATCATTATATTCAGCCTACATTACCAAGCAAAACATATTTACAGCTAGATCTACACTGTTTTTACAAGTTTATTAAAAACATGTGTTGCCCAGTGCCAGGAATAGCTACAGCAAATGCTAACACCAGTAGGCAAACTGTCTCTTCACTTTCTTCTGAAGATTTAGCTACCCCATCACTTTAACTGGGAGTTACAAAGTAGATGTTCCTATGTGAAAATGGGTATCACGGATAAGAACTCTGTGTGGTGTGTGTTGTGGGGGGTAGCAGGCAAGCATCCATTTGCAGAGAGCAGCAGGGATTGGGGATCTTAGGGATGTGACAATATAAGGGCTTAGATGATGGGAACCAGGAGATTATGGCACTCCTTTATACCATGGAACTAGCATCACAGTCAACAACTAATGAAATAAAGTTAAATCATGGGACTTCGGGCTATTTGGATTATTTAAAAGAAGCATAACATTTCCTGTGGCATATGTTAAAACCGCATTTATGTTCTGTGTATAATATGTATATATAATGTGTGTGTTTAATATAAATTAAATTTATATTTAATTTCTTACTAATCTTAATCGTGATAATTTATTTAGTAAACCAATAGTAATTATTGGTTTACTAAATACACACAGCTCCACTACCCTCAAATAGCCTGTAGACACCACAGGACTCTCTCTACCTTGTTTGCCACTGCTCCTAACATATAGTAAGGGCTCAACAAATATTTGTTTAGTGACTGAATATTCGCAAGGAAAGAAAGGAAGAGAAAGGCCTATTTTCTATATTCAGCGTGTAACCATCCTCCTCTATTCATTCTCCTCTCTAAATTCCTATAGTCCATGTATATTAATCACTCAGTTCATCACTTGGCTACATAACATATTATGTTACTCCCTAGCTGTTTGAGGTATGTACATCTAGCTCCACATTAGTTTATTGACTCCCTGGGGCCTTTGTATTATTTCTTTTCAGCAACTAATCTGATGAGGCATCCACTGGGCATTTAGTACATACTTCGTGTCTTCACTGTGTTAAAATAGATTTCAAACCAATGTGAGAAATAGCATTCTATCATCTGGTCTGAAACATCAGCCTATTTCATTCTTCAAGGACTCCATGAACTTCCCAGGAATTAATCCAATGGCATAGAATGATTTGGTATTTCCTTTAATAGTTAAGAGATAACATTCCATAAGTTACAATTGCTTTGCACTGTTGAGTGAGTGATAACGGATTGGTTTTCCATCTCTTGATGGCACATCAGGTTAAGTTCAAGAATGTGAAATATATTTTCAAAATGAAAAGCAAATGTCAATTTCCTTATAATGATCTCCTTCTAATGATGATGATATAATAATAATAGTAATAATGATAATAATAAACAACTCTGGAACGGTGCTACCATAAAATGTTATTAAATAGCAGCAAATACCCACTTGCACATGTTGCTGTCATCGTTAATTTACAAAACATGTTAAACTGGTCTAACTGCTTGCTTTCCCCTCTGAATATGGATATTCATTCAGGCATTTATAGAGATAGTATATAGTGTCTATGCAAAAGGAATCCTGACAAGTCTTGTTATTAAAATCCTTGAAGTTTCCCAAGAACCACCGTTTTCAGTTAGGTAGTTAATTTCTTTCTGTCTTACTGCTGCCATGCTTTGAATAGAAGGATTAAGTGCTTCATTGTCTCTCTACCAAGGAAGGTAGTTTGGCACAAACAGGTGAATGGCCTCACAAATGTAGAACAAAAATCTTAGTCTTACTACAGAGAATGACAGAAAACCACTTTAATGTCCAATTAGCTACTAGAATATACATAAGCCAGATAATTGCAGGTGATCAATACTCCATATGTAGCTTCCTGAACATTTTCCTTTCTTCATAATTATCTTTAATCTTTTAATGAAATACATATCAAATATATGACCAAAAAATGAAACTGGAAATTTACATGAAGTCATAGAATATAGATATGACAGTGACAGCAGTTGTCAGGAAACTATTCAATGAGGAATAGAATCCAACTGGCATTCTAGAAGTCTAGAAATAAATTCTATCTCAAATTAGAGAATTTGTAGGATTCTAAAATCTTTGCACAATGAGATCCCGGGTGGCTCAGTCTGGTAAACTTCCAACTCTAGATTTTTACTCAGGTCATGATCTCAGGGTCTGGGATCGAGTCCCACGTTGGGCTCCGTGCTCAGCAGGGAGCCTGCTTGAGGATTCTTTCTCCCTCTGCCCCTCTCGCCCTGCTCACACATGTGTTCTCCCCCTCTCTCAAATAAATAAATAAATCTTTTTAAAAACCTTTGCATGATGATTTCATCATGAATTTCAAAAAGGTGAGCTCGAAATTGACATAAATCTTGTCAGTGGCTTATAACAGCATAAAGAAGAAAGACATCTTCTACATATAGCATGAGTCCTGCCTTTGCCTTCATTCTCCCTATAGGCACTCTCCCCACTGCCTTTGGGTAGCACTTTCAGGATGGATCTCTTACCTCAAGTCATCTGTATCAGCCCTGGTTTTTGAACATCTCTTTTTCCAGATGATCTAGACTTTTGATTTATTATAATCCTGAGAGAGGCTACCTCTGTGATTAAACCTGCTCACAGAGAGAAACAGACATACAGACAAGACAAATATTAAATAATAGATAGTGGCTCATGTTAGAGTGTTTTCAAAAGGAGTGTTAAATTCCTCAAAAGAAGATGAATATATGAAAGTACTTAGTTCCTTTCTTTCTATCTACCTTTCCCCCCAACCCCCACCTTGTGTCTTTCTTTCTCTCTTGCTCTAATTATGGTGGAGGACCCCAAGAGTTGACTATTTTCAATAATATTTAATGAGACTTAACTGGACACTATTCTAAGAAAAACCTTCTCTCTTTAGCCTTTTCTACTTACTTTTCTAATTATATGATCTTGTCAGGTTTTAAAAAGACTCAAGCTCACTTACCTCAAAGCTGAAGAGTCATCGAAGCTCTCTGGGTGCCTTTTCTTCTTAAAGTATACTGTGTCATATTATGCAGTCTTAGCATTCATACTTAGAAAGATGGTTTTACGTTTCATCTAATTTAAACCTGCTGTAAGAGTAGAAATAGATTTTTGATACAATAATGGATCCTATCTGTCTACCCTTCAACTGAAACCCATAATGGAAAACAACAACAACAAAATAATGAAAAGCAAAACAATCCTTAGTTTGTTAAACTTTACCATTTCTTGTTTAGCTAATATTTTATTCTGTCCAAATATGGAAATTCCATCTATCAATAAAATTAACAGGGACTTTTATTTTTCAATATCAAGCCCGTTGGTCCTGGGATTGAATTGAATATTTTGATTTCGTAGTGTCCTTCAGTTGCCTGTTGAAGTCCATGTGGGGAGCCTGGTCATAGAGATTGGTTATGATTCTCCATGTGTTAATATAGAGGACAGCCCCTCATGTCCATGCTCAGGAGATGGCCTCATCTCTAGACATTCCATGTGAACATGTTAAAATAGTTCATACTACCGTCAGACTTGGTGATTTCAAAGTTGTGAAATCAGCAGTGACTGTGTATCATAATTGGTTAGAAAATGTGTCTCACAGCTGGCTCTCTCTTCACTTCTTGTGGGAACTAACACAATAAAGCCTGGGGAGCTTAACAGTCTTCTGTTATACCTTGCTCGGCTTCTAGACTTCACCTCTTACCTTTTGCTCCACGTCTGAGCTTTCCTATGCACTATGGCTACATTAACCTTTCTAAAACATTGCCCAGTACAGGCCCATTACATTAAAGTCTTTAGTTTCTCCTGCCTACAAGTGAAAGCCCATTTCTCAGCCTGCCACCTGAAGCCACACATTGCCTCCCTGCCTGACTCCTCTTTCACTTTTCCCCTCTGTGAACTCCAGCGGATACATTCATGCTTCTCCAAGTATATCATCTACTTTTCTCTCTGCTTTCACATTTTACTCCTAGCCTTCTACTTTCTGGTCGTACTATTGTGGAAAGAGCATGACTGTAGATAGACTAAAAATGGATTCAGATATAGAATCTACCATTTAATAGATGTATGGATATAAATTATTTAATCTCCCTGAGCCTCAATTTCCTCATTGGTAAATTAAAAGGCAAGTGCTAAGAAGATTAAATTGAGGGTAACTTAATTTCACACACTCAACACACACATACACAACACACACATACACACACAAACATGCACACTTCTGGTAGTAGGCATTCGGTTCTCTTTTTCCTAAATTGCCCTTTTTTCTTCTCAATTCTTATCTGAGATCAGACCATAATTCCTTTAAGTCTACATCAGCTTCCCCCTTCTCCATGAGATATAACTTCCATTTTCTCCTGGTCCTGAGCTAGGTCTGCCCCTTTACAATTTCTCCAACATTTGTGGGCAGTCTTTAGCACTAAGCATAGGTTGCTTTGTGGTTTATTTATTGTATGTAGTTAGATATACACCACAATCTGTCTCCCCTGTGAATGAATCCTGAAGGCATAGGTGCCATCTCACACATGTATACCTCTTTGTATTCCCAGAGGTTTGAGATAGGACACTACAGGTGCTAGAAGCTTAATGAGCATTTGCTCTTGCTGGTGTGATGATGATAATGATGTTACTGGGAAATCTCAAGGGAACCGCTGCATATTTGCACAAAATCAGCTTCATTCCATCTGAGAATTGTGGATGTTTTTGAAGCCAGGACCATATACCAGTACATCTGTACCAGTTACTTCGCCGTTGTACAATCTGATGGTTGTGCCCAGATATCTAGTTGTTAAGTACTTTTTTTAAATCTCTCTCCACTGTTTATGGTACATTTTCTAATGCAAAACCCTTATGAATTTATTTTATATACTTCTATTTAGTTCTCCTTGGAAAGAATTCAAAACTGCAACTTTCTTTTATTATCTGGTTTGGAAAAGAAATGTGTGATTTCTGATGAATTGTGTGCTATTTTCTAAGAATTTCTCTACTGACACATCTTTTGAACAGAAAGGATTTGTTCCCCAAGTTCTTACTCATGAGCTTTCAATAGACTTCAGATGTGGAGAAGCATTGCCCTCCTCAAATGCGATTTGCAACTGCATTTCATTCACTTTCTTCCCTTTCATGAAATTGAGATGGACGTCTGAGCCAATTAAAAAAAAAAGTAGATGTGAATTGCATTTATTCTAATAATATTAGATTGCCCTACAAACGTATGCTTGATGCTGTAAGGCAAAATCACATACCTTGGATATTTTTTTTTAAGTACAGTGAAAATTAAAACATAGTAGAGAGTAATATTGACTCTGAATAACACAAATGTGGTCTATTTCAAAGTGAGGTAGCTATCTGGAAGAGATTTTCAACTTTGGATTATGTTGGTGCTAATGGTTAAACCTGCATACCTTGTCTTTGATGTTCTGTCCAGGCTCATGTGAAGTAATGGGATTAAAAATAAAGTGTACACCTTTCTTTTGATCTGAGTATCCAAAAGGAAAAATATTTTTTTTAAAAGCCTGTCTTCTGCTATAACTTAGCAAATACCACTGCTCCAACAAAACTGATATGATCCTGGGGCTCAGTTCACAGATTTGACAGGTAGCGTACACTAAAAGGTTTTCACAGCCATTGTCCTTTTTCCTGAAGCAATGTCATTCCAGATAGTGCTGTAGAAATGTGGTTTTATACCATCTACAAAAATCAAGGCAAGTTCAATTATTTTAAGCAACCTCTCTCAAATGACTGCTTCTCTGGTAACTGATAACAAAGTAGAGGATTTAGGACTATTGGTTAGTTAGCCAGAAAGTGACAACAAAAAGACACTGGCCTAAGACCTTTACCTTGCTGGGCTACTTTCAGAAAGAACCTGTTTACTACATATTTTCTAATGAGACTTTACTCATCTCTTTGGTTGAGCATACATATATTCACACCCATACAGATTGACACACTTCAAAGACTACTCAGTATGGAAAAGAACCACTTTGACTCTGTGGTTCATTTCAAAAATGAATGAGTGAGATGTCCAACTATATCCCATTAGAGAAAATAAGAAAGGTTAGAAAGGACAGATGCTTTCCTCAGCTGACCTAAAAAGGCTTAGACTGGGCTGACTGTGCTTAGAATTTTTTTTTTTTTTTACTTATTTATTCATGAGAGACATAGACATAGGCAGAGGGAGAAGCAGGCTTCCCAAGGGGAGCCTTATGTGGGACTCAATCTCAGGACCCCAGAATCATGACCTGAGCTGAAAGCAGACATTCAACCACTGAGCCACCCAGGTGCCCGCCTAGAAGCCCTTATCCCATGTTAGGCATTGGGATGCCTTTATGAAACCCATTGGCGATCTGAATAGATCTTTGAGTGGACAAGTGGCTTTTTCTGCAAACTGTCAGGCCAGGCAAGACTCACCAAAAGGAGATGGTGAGTTCAAGTTCTCTTTTCAATCCTTGTGATCTTAGGGACTATGATGAATCCATGACACAAGACCAAAACCAAACTCTTCATGTTCTTTTAAAGACCAGCTTCTCTTCCTCTTTCTGTCTCTGCTTTTGCATTGCAAACATCGTTTGTTCTTGTTCTGTGTGGTTTTTCCTGTAAATAATGCTACTATTTTCTGTTCATCCAGGTTTAAGCTCTCCCACTGGCCGGTGGAATAACATTTAAGCTCCTTAGCATGTCCACAATCTCTCTCGTCTTATCTCACTTCTTACCATTGTCCCTTTCTTCAAGCTGGACTTACCTCTTTCCTCTGTACTTTGTCTAATATTGACCCCAGTGCCTGAATGCAGCCTAGCCCTTAGTTGTTGTTGTTGTTGTTGTTGTTTTTTCTCCACTCCGTAGGCCGCCTATCCTGAAGTGTCATTCATTCTGTTGAAAGCTTCCCTGCAAAAAACATACCGGCCAAAAGGCATCTCCTCTATGAACTCACATAGAGGGTCATTTGTGGCATTCTTGCCATCTCAACAAAGGCCTCACTCCATAGCAGGGCATATTATGTAGCCTTTGTGATTATCTCTCCAGTCTCTTTTTTCCTAGCACTTTTATCCCAGCTCCCCATATACACACAAATCCTGCCCTGGGGAACGACACTCCCAGACAGGTCCTTCTTGCCTCCACCTCCCCATATATTCCCTCATCTGCCTGAACTACATCCTACCTCCCCTCCAGGGCTCACTCTCACTTATCCTGCAGAGCCCCTAAGAAGCCTCCTCTAAATTGGTTCCATGCTCCAGCAGGCTCTGGACCCACTCTGATCCTAGCCCTCATTTCACAACACTAAAACTCTCCTTTTCACCTCTTTTATTTACTTCACTAGATCGTGAACTCCTTGAAGTCATGGCCACATCTTGTTTATCACTATATCCACAGAACAATGCTAAATACAAGACACTAAGGAGATTTGCTAGTAGTAAGAATAGATATGATGCTTAGAGTCTGTCTTATATTATGGTTCACTGTAACTATTTTCTCTTGGAACATAAGTGTTCTAACAGCATGGGTTATGCTTTATACAGCTTCATTAGAAAAGTGTGCTGTATACTATTTGTATACAGCAGATACTTACAGAATATTTTTCTCGAGTTATTCATTCAGATGAGCATTACTTTTCAAACTGTGCTCTCACAAAACTAGAGTTATTTCACTACTGATGTTATTTCTTAAAATATTTTGAGAAATGTCCTCCACTAATGATTTAGGAACCACCCAAGAAAACCAGCTTTAGTAGTTATTGTGACCTAAGATATTACTCAAGTTAGTCATCACACTTAGTCTTTTGAACTCTAACTTCAGGTTATGAGTTAAAATGGCTCAACCCCCAAATTTAGTAATTTGGGGCATATTTATTATAATAGATTGTGAAATTCCCAAGGGCAGTGACAGTATCTGGCATAGTCAATGAATGAATGATTGAATGGAAAAAAAAGCACGTGACCACCTCCAGAGACCAAAAATGTACTCACATGTTTCCAATGATACCAACCCAATTGGAGTCCATTTTGGAAGAGAGAAGTTATAACAGTGTATTTCTTTTAGCAAAATGAAAAATAATGATAAATCTGTCTCACTGTCTGAGTCACATCCTGTGTTCTCTGTGTTGGTTAAGGAGCTTTGAGCCACTGACAGGTGTGTCAGTATTTGGGTTTGAGTTCTTGCCATCATCTGATAACTGAGTCGTTTCTTTGAAGTCTCCTTTTTCTGTCCCCCATGCTTGGGATTCTAGATTTTCACCTACTTAAGCTTCTTTCCTCATAAACTCTTACTTTGCTCCATCCCATGTTTCTTTCTGTTTCTTTTCTTTCATTCCAGTTATTGGATTTTCTGACACCTTATTGCAAGATCCTCTTATCTTTACAGCCATGAACTTTTAGGGTCTTAGTGACATATATATAGCTTACTGGCATAGATGCTTTTAGTATATACAGTAGATGAGAGGAGCGTGTCCTTAAAAAACAACTTGGAGCCCTAAACCTCCAAGTAGGGCAAACAGGAAAAAAAATATAACATTGTTTTCTTCTTTTAGAAAGTGGCATAAGTCTAGTGAAGTAAATGAACAATGTCAAGTGCAAATTAACTCACGCAGAAACAAGTGATAGTCAAATAGAACAATCGTGAGGCCACAGTTTCTTTAAAACAATAACCATGGGAATTTGTTGTATCCAGAGTGTGATACAGTTATCACTGCTGCCATACACATATGGATGTGCATTTGCACACATAAGCATGTAAAGTTGAAACTGAATATGGGCATTTTCTGCTTTGAACTTAAAGAATACTTTAAAAGTATTCCAAAAGTCAACTTTTATTCCTTTCTTTTGCGGGATATTTAAAGAAAAAAAGGAGTCCATGGAAGCGAAGGGGACATATTTATTGTATAAGCCTTTGCTATTAGCTATTGAGAATACATAGCCCCTATTTTTATCACTCTGAATGGCATATATTTCTTAAAGTAGACCAGGTTCTCAGCAAGTCAGCCATAGTTTTCCAGAAGTACACAAGTAGCTTCAATGACATTTCATCAAATGGTTTCCAAAGTACATGTTTCTAACAAGGCTACTGAGTCAACTTTAAAAAAATAAGCAAGCCATGTCAATTGAAAGAAGTTTTAAAAAAACCAAGGCCAACGCTGATCAGTGTATTGGAAATGAATGTTACAGCACTCACTATTGCTTCTTTGCCTTTCTGGTCCCTGTAAACCTCCACTTAAAAATAGAAGTGACCCAAACAGAAACTAGGACAGGATTGTGGCCATATGGGATGATATCAAGGACATGGTGGCATTACTCCCCAGGTCTGTAAGCAAATGGCATATTTGATTTGTGAATATTTCTCGGAAAATGCATTTTTATTTTCCATTATTGGTTCAGAATAATGATAGTAGAAGACTCCCTAGCCCAAAAGCTTGAAGACATAGTTCTAATCCCTTGACAGAGGCAAAGCTCACAGTCATATCTTTGAGTTAAATTTTCTACGGTAGCGTTCCCTAAAATGTGTTCTCTACATGTAGTTCCATGAAATGCTCCTTTAAAAAAAAAAAAAAGAAGAAGGGAGAGTACAGGGGTAGCTGCATATTTTTTCTCCCTATAAATAGTCACAAAGCATATTCTTATTCAAGTCTGAGAATCCCCGAAATAAGTAAATATCTCTAAATTTATTTAATCTAATCTTTATTTAATCTAACTTTTCCAAAACTTAATATTTAACCATAGATGGTGATGATGATGATGATGATGATGATGATGGTGATGATTTGAACTCATAGAGCATTTACCAAAATCCTGAGGAATTAATATTTTCTGGAATACCCTTTCAGAAAACAGGTGTTTTAGACCTTTGGCTCCCTACTTTAAAAAGAGGGAGTAAAATTAAATAATTTCTCTGGCTACTCTACAATCTCAATTCTGTGGTTCTATAAAAATTTTAATTGTGCAGTCCCCAAAGTCAAAAGTTACATAAATGCCAGGGAGAAGGATGATTTTTTTTTCACACAAGGTAAGTAAAAACAAATATTCTTTACTATGTTTTCTTTACTGTCACATAAGTGGTCTCTTTCTATCTTAAGTTCCTTCATACTTTAAAAAAATAATAATGCAAAATCCACACCCCATTCTTTTTTTTTTTTTTTAAAGATTTTATTTATTATTTATTTGAGAGAGAGAGAGCATGAGCTGAGGAAGGGTGAGGGAGAAGCAGACTCCCCGCTGATCAAGGAGCCCCAACAAGGGGCCGCTCGATACCAGAACCCTGAGATCATGACCTGAGCTGAAGGCAGATGCTTAACCAACTGAGTGATCCAGGTGTCCCAACATTCTTGATTTTTAATTTAATTTGAATTTAATTTCTATTGAGGTTAAGTTTCCTACATAGCATCAGGTTAAATCTGTTTGTATGGTACGTCAACAGGGAAAAATAGCCATCGTTTTTCAAGTCTTTATGAAAGTGTGTATTTTCAAGTCTCGTTGCTGATATTGCCCCCACACCATAAGTTCCTCAGAGAGCATGAACAGTATCTCTTAATTATTTTTAAATGTTCCATTGCATACAGTCTTCGGTTCTCTGCAGTTGCTTCTTATTTTTGTACAAGTACCCAATAATGGCTAAATTGCTTAAAAGGAAACTACAACACTTTATCTCATGTTTTTAAATGTTCTTCGGGTGTAGGGAGAGTTATATTCTTGTTTTTAAACTGTTGGAGAAGCAAGACATTTGTAGAACTAATACCTACTTACAGAGGAGCAAGCTTTCTCCCTATCTGGGATGGGATACATCGCTATGCATCCTATGTCACCGTAACTATGTCATGGCTATGTCATCATAACTATGGGGTGGAACTCTTAGACTCTTAATTTACCCAAGCACAAAATCTTTTAAGGACGCTTTCCAAACTGTTTGCCATCTAATTTCCTGTCTCCCTCTCCACTCCTCAATTTAGATGTATAGATCCAATTCTATGAAATGTCTCAAAGTAGGAGGGAGAAATCCCTGCCACAGTATAATCATTCCTGCTTATAGAGTTTATATGATGTTCCCAACAATGAATGATTATAAATAAATATTTTTTACTGGAGAAAGAGGTCAAGAAAAGACATTTCTTGAGCACTTGCCACATGTCAGGCATAGCCATTATAATTTAAATCACAAAAGTGGAGGCATTATCAACATTCTCCTGATAAAGAAACTGAGGCTCAGAGAGACCTTTTTTTTTTTCTTTCTTTCTTTTTTACCAAGGTCACACAGTGAGTGACAGAGTTAAGATTGGAGCCAGTTGCTTCTAGTTTCAAGTCTATACTTTTTCTCAAATGGAAGCAGTGGCATATTTTTCTTCTAAAATCATCTAGCAGTCGAAGCGTTGTGTTACAGAAAGGCTTTTAATGAGAACTGAACCGTTGAGTTGTTCTAAGGAGATTTCTATATCCATTTTATCAAATTGCCAAAATTCCAGAATCCTTTTCTCTTTTTGCCTGAATGTATTACATATGTCTAAAAAGGTCTGATAATAAAGTAGAAAATTGTTTTCCTTAGTCATTGATGAGTGTTATATTACAGTTTGAGATGGTTATCTGAAACATGTGTCTGTGGAATACTGTATGTACAATTTCAGAAGAACAGTTCTTCAAAGTTTAAATCAGAACAGAGTGGCCCGAGGGCATTTGTTTGTTTGTTTTTTGCCCCATCCCTGCAGCCCTGAACATCTCCTTCTGGCTTGTGTGGCATATGTGCTGCCATCCCCAGAGCCCTCTGGTTTGGGTGCACACCCCCTCCCAGGCCTGGAGTGAAGGGTGAGGGGACGGGGGCACACAGAGAGTGCCCATGCCATTATGTTCCCGTCAGCACTGAAGGACAGCTGCTTATGAGTAGGCGGTAAATATCTTCTATTCAGTCTTTGCAAAAATATGTTGAGATGAAATTCATGTAGCATAATGGGTGGCTCAGCAGTTGAGCGTCTGCCTTTGACTCAGGGCGTGATCCTGGGGTCCTGGGATCGAGTCCCGCATCGGGCTCCCTGCGTGGAGCCTGCCTCTCTCTCTGCGTGTTTCTCATGAATAAATAAATAAAATCTTAAAAAAAAAAAAAAAGAAATTCATACAGCATGAAATATAACCGTCTTAAAGTGAATAGTTCACTTTTGACTGGTTCCAGAACGTTTCCATCACCAGAATGGAACCTCTTCCCCACTAAGCACTTTCTTCCCATATTTCCCTCCCCCACAGCCCTGGTGGCCACCAGTCTGTGTTCTGTCTCTATGAATTTATCTATTCATCAAAATGGAATCATACATGTGACTTTTGTGTCCTGCTGCTTTTCCTTTAGCATAATGTTTTCAGAGCTCCCCCATCTGCCATTGTGTATCAATACTCCATCCCTTTTTATGGCTGAATAGTGTTTCAGAGTATGTCTGTGCTACTACCATTATGTATTCATTTATTTACTGATGGACATTTGGGCTGTTTCTACTTCAAGGCTATTGTTTGAACATTATATGTACTGTGATTACCCGCCCCCCCCCCAAGAAAGCTGCAGCTTATAGCTGCAGACGGAGCATCATGGGGCTGAATCAGATGTTAACCTGCCATTAAGGTTCTTTTTGATGCTAGGCTCACTGAAATGCATTGTTATGCTACTTTGCTGTGATATACAGTGTACGTGGGTTATATGTCCTATGCCAAAAACTAGCTTTTAGATGTAATATGTACTTATTTATGATGTTTTTGTTTGTGTTCAATACTGAACTTAGGAGAATTTTACAATGTCTGTTTGGAGAGCTTAGGTTAGAGACGCAAAAATAAGTCCTCCCAAAAGCTCTAGTAACCAAAAGCGTTAAGTATACTCTTTTGTCAATTAATGAAGAAAAGCTATTGAAAACATTAAATTATCTGGCATGTCTACATATATAATAATTATGCAGCCAAGGCTTTTCCTTTTGAAACAATTTATACATTACATAAACCTAAGTTTCTCATCCAAGTATCATTTCAAGAGAGGCAAGTTTAAATAATGGAGGCAATGGGGAAACATAATATTACGATAATGTTCTTTGGTGCGGTTTGGAGGGTTTTAGGAAACATTTGGAACTATTTTTCTCATAAAGTCACTTAACTATTGAAGTGTTATGATAGCATTTCCCTCTGCGTTGTATACAATACAAAAGGAGTCCAGTTAAAGGAGACAGCGATTCTAAATATCCTGATTAGAGGGATTTCCACTAACCAGGAAATTACATGCTCTGGAATCCTGGTATTAGTTTAATACAGAGATGCAGCAAAATAAGGCAGGGCCAGGTGATTTAGGGAGTCCCCTTCACTTTCAAATATCTATTTCTTTGCAGCTTCATTTAGCAAATCTACATTAGACTTTCTGGAATGGATGGAAAAGGACCTGAATTTTCAGAATAAATATTCTCTAGTTAAATTGATGTCATATTTTGTTGAGGAATATTTCTAACTAGATTATAAACTGATACTTCTCCCGAAACTGCTCTGATGAAGAAAATGTTTAAACTTTTCTTACACCATTATTATTGGCCTCTTTGAAACTTGACAGATATGTGCCTCAAAGGTTCTAAACATCTGTCAAGTGTTAACTTAAATTAAGTTCCCTTGTGGATTGATAACCATTATGTTCTTTGCATTTGACGTATAGATACTCACTGGTGATTGTTTCTTATTATAAAATAACTATAGCCTTTTTATAAATTTAAATTGTAACAGCGATTAAAATGTAATGCATTTTTAAGGTATATAATCTGTTGAATAAGAAAATGAAAGCCATTTCATGTGTGCTTTTAAGAAGTATAGAATATTTTTGTTATATTGGAGCTTAAAAACCATTTCTGTTGAGGGTTGCAGTGCTATCTATTATTACGGATGACTAGAGGCTATGGCTAAGCTATACATCAGAATGAATAAATTTCCTTGTCAGTGAACGTTGGGAAAGTACTTGAGAGACCAACCTCAAGAAAAGGGAATTTGTTTCAGGCTGTCACTGAAGTGGTCATTTCCAACTCCCTCCCCTTCAAACAAAAATGAAACAGAACAAAACAAAACAGTGGCTCTGGCACCAGGTAATTTAAAGGAAAAACAGGAACCCGGAGAATAACATTGACTTTAATTGAACTCCCCTTAAACATGAAGCATAGTACTTTCGGGAGGGTGGAATGAGGATCATCAGCAACCTCAATTAAACTAGTCGGGTATTTTTCCATTTCCAAATAGAATTTTTGGAGGAGATGGGATCTCAAGCTGAGTGCGGCATCCAGCAACCAGCATCTCTCATGGTCTTGCAACCTTAACTAGAAAGTGTGGCCTAAGACACAGGCCACAAGTCTCTGAATAACAACTGGAAACAAATGATTAACTGTTTCAGTGCCAGGGGCCGCACTTCAAAAGTGAGCAGAGTAGAATCACCCTAGGAGCTTAGAGGCTGGCACACCAGGCAGTGGTGTGCAGTGCTGTGTGTGCATGCGGATGAAACACCCAGCCTCACTGGGGTGAGGGGATCGAAAGCCCAGAAGCCAGACTGGCGTTGCTATGTCCAGGTCTCTGTTCTCACTTGGTAAGAGATCAAAAGAGTAATCCTAGACTCTTTCATTGGTGGGTATCTTAGTGGTCATTGTATCTGAGGGGACAGCTCTCATTGTTCATACAATTGAAAGATCCAAAATGAGATTTCCTCAGTATAGCCGTTCACCCCAATCCTACCCTCTTGAACAAGGAACAAGCAGCAGAAAACGGGTAGACTCCCTGACTGTAGGACCCCCGGGGGTTCGAAGACCTTCTCTTCTTAGCTTTGTTCTGCATGCACATGGTCTGCACTCATACCGCACTTCCCACACCATCTTTCCCGGGGGATAATACCTATCTGTTCTCAGATTTGCGTATACCAAATTCTATTTACTCTCCATATTTTTCCTCTGTTGCTAAGAGTTTCATGCTGCTAAGTGGCTGCTTTCTTTCAAGTTCCTGATCATTTCCACATCCCCTCCTCACCCCTCCATCTCTAATTGTCTGATTTAAGTCCAGAAAAGTAGTTTCCCTACTTGCTTCATCTGCCTTTTTAGAGCTTAAACTCTTAGCAAAGTGAGTCAAGAATGTATCCAATATTGTGTTTTTGCCAAGCAAGCCTTCCAGATGGTGTCCTCATGGTTGAAGTCCCCCACTACTTTCTGTTACTTCTGTGCCTGTTCTGTAGTCTCTCTTACCAAACCGTGCCCTCTACCTGGCCTGGCAGTCAGGAGTGCACTTCCAAGAAGGAATATATACATACATACACATATGCATATTTATAATCTACAAGACAATTATTACGGTCCTGGTAATGTACGTAGCTCTCTACTTTGAGCAAATCTTTTTCTCTTGGATGAAGTTTTCCTTTTGGCCAGGACTTGCTCTTAATAATAGCACTAATATTAAAAAGCTAGTATTTATTAAGTGATTGCTATGTGCCACATTCCATACTAGGTTATTGCTTGCTATGACTTCATTTGATACAAAATATACTAACAGTAATTCTTATGGTGGAGATATAATCCTCTCCATTTTAACTATGAAGACATCAAAGCTTGGGGAAGTAAAGTAACTTGCTTGCCCAAGGCTGCACCATCATAAGTGAAAAGTCCAGGATTTGAACCCAGAATCCTAATACTTAAATGCTTGCATTCTCTCTCTCTCTCTCTCTCTCTCTCTCTCTTTTTTAAGAGCAATGATATGACTATTGTGCCTCAGAGGCAAGGAGAGGGAGAAACCAACAGGCTGAAGATGGGGGAAAGTCTAGAGTGCTGTGTAAAAGATAGGAAGGTCTTTGCATGCCCATTGCAGAATAAGAGGAGATTCTCAATAGATTGTTCTTTTTGTTTCTCCCTTGGGCTTCTTGAGCTTCCCAAAGCTTTTCAGGATGATGTCATATAACACAGCATAAGCATTATGGATCTCCATGATCATTAACCCAATGTCCCAGGACTCTGCCTCATGCAGAGCTTGTGCACCAGCTGCCAGTAGTCACCCACATGGGGCTGCTTGACTGCCTTGGTAACAGCATCGGCCCCCTTAGAGAAGTACTTGGAGATGTGGGTGTGGAAGCCTTCCAGCTTAGTGCGAAGGTGTGCACACACACTTTCCCTGGACAGCCACTCCAAAATTATTCCCATCCTCGATCTGAGGTATCTGTAGCTGCAACCAGGTGGTGACCAGATTGAGCTGCTCCAGGACATCCTTGATCTCAGGCTTTAGACATTGAATGGGGACCACAATCTTATCTTAGTTCGTGGGGCCACAGGGAGGACCTTTGTCTTCATCTTCCTCTTTCTTCTGTTCATCTTTGTTTTCTCTCATCTGCTGTTTCTTCCACTCAGCCTTCTCGTTCTTCTTGACTGGATCAGGCACTGGGATGTCCAGTCAGGCCTTCAGATTGCTCAGGTTGGCTTCATTGAGAGTTGGCTCCTTTAAAAATGCATCCACTTCAGGGGCGCCTAGGTGGCTTGGTCAGTTAAGTCTCTGGCTTTTTTTTTTTTTTTTAAGATTTTAGTTATTCATATGAGAGAGAGAGAGAGAGAGAGAGAGAGAGAGAGAAAGACAGGCAGAGGGAGAAGCAGGCTCCACGCAGGGAGCCTGATGCAGGATTCCATCCCGGGACTCCAGGATCACGCCCTGAGCGGAAGGCAGGTGCTAAACCACTGAGCCACCCAGGGATCCCCAGTGTCTGGTTCTTGATTTCAGTTCAGGTCATGATCTCAAGGTTGTGAGATTGAGTCCCATGTCAGGTTCCATGTGGAGCCTGCTTGAGATTCTCTCTCTCCCTCTGCCCCCTCCTGCATTCATTCTCTCTCTCTCTCTCTCTCTCTCTCTCTCTCTCTCTCTCTCCTCCCTCTCTCTCAAAAAAAAAAAAAAATGCATCCAACTCAGAAGTCTTGGGGAGATAGCTCCCCTGCAAGCTCTCTGTCTTAGTATACAGTCTTCACAGAACACATCCACCTTGGCTTGGGCTTCAGGCTTAGCCCTCAGTGTGGCCATGGCCAGGGCAGGGAGCCTGGTGTCCCATGAGAAGCAGAATGGGCATCAAGACAGGAAAGTAAAAGCAGTGCTCACCACCCACGTGGCCTTCCTGGGCAGCAGGGAATCAACAGGTAGTACCTGCTTCTTAGTTAGTACCTGATTCCCTTTGCCCGTTCCCTTGCAGTACCTTAGAAGTGAATCATTACCCTTTAAGATCATACCATCCTGCATAAAAATTCCAAGTTAAATCAATCTCGTTCAACCTTGTGTGTTGGCATACAGACCTCATAGTCGCAAAGTTTTCATCCTAGTTGGTTTCCCTTTATTTTCCCTGAAATTGTCTGGGCATGTTTACCGCTTACTCCTTTGTTTTATCCCCCATGGTTTCCGGTTTTATGATTGTCTCTGAGCATTTTTCTCCCTCTTCCCTGTCCAAAATTTAGCTTAGAGGCTTCTTGATGATACTGGGAAATGAAAGATAGTCTTTCCTACCTTCATGTAAAACACTTTCCTAATGTATTCTTTCCTTTGTTGGAGTTCATAAAACCAACTCTTAGCACTGTCCATGTGGCCACCTGTTTGCTCCTTATATCTCACTTTTGCTTTTAGAGTTATAACCTTTCCTTTAAAGAAGAGATAAAAAATAATAATAATAATAAAAAAATAAAAAATAAAAAAATAAAAATAAATAAAAAAAAATAAAAATAAAAAATAAAAAAAAAATAAAGAAGAGATAAACACCACTCATCAATACCACCCCTCCCCCGATCCTCCCCACAACTATACCCTCCTCCCCAAGTCCTTGAATTTTCTTCCTAGATGGCGATTACAGTAGTTCTCCCTTCTGGTGGCACATAAGAATCACCTGGTATAAACAAATACCAGTGCCCAGGGACTATCCCAAATCAGTTGAATCAGAGTTGTTGGGAGTGGGTCCTAGACATTTAAAACTCCCCGAGTGCTTTAAAACTTCTGATTTGCATCCTCATTAAGAATCACAGCATTATGAACTTTGTCTGGCAGTAGCATTCATTCCCACTGCATTGAACAGAAGTGGGTACATTTTATGAATCTTGGCAGGCTCCATCTCCTACTAAGATTCATGCTGTAGGAAGACAACGTGCCTCTTACTTAGCTTGGCTACAGCTTTGTTCACAGCCATGAACAAGTTCCATGAGGATTCTTTTCTGCCTGCAATTAGTAACAGCATTGTGCCTACCTCCTAAGGTCTGAGAATATTCCTAGAGCTTTGTGGTGTATCTGCAATCACCCTCCACGGAGAGCCCAGCACCTTTGGTGTACTTCCAATTGCACACTTGTCTTCCTGTCTCTCTTGGCATGTATTCTTTTGCTGACTCTTCTCTTTTCATTTATTTTCCTCTCTTTTCTTAACATCTTTTTCTATCGGATTCCCTTCTAAGATCTTTTTGTGCTTCCGTTATAATCTAGGTCAGAGAGATGTCCTAAGGTCTATTCATCTTCTCTAGCAGGAAACAAACTAGCATCTAGAGTAGACTCAACCAAGGCAGGAACACAAACAAAAATACTGCCTGGAAGATAGGATTCCTACCTTCTAGAGCTTACTTTTAGTTCAGAAGGGGAAATGAAGTTACGGGAAAGCAGCAGAGCACATATGTAATCATCAACATTCTAGAGTCTCAGAGAAAGCATCTTGAGGAAGGTCGGTCTTGAACTAACCTTTGAAGATAGTAGAGGGCACCTCAATTTGATTGAATAACATCAGTGGAGGTGCAGTGGTGGAATTCAATATGGATTATATATGATGGAGAATTTGTTCCAAGGAGAGTGTGAGTTCTAGGGAAGAAGAATCGATGGGATGGGGTTGAATTAGGAGAGAAAAGTAGTTAGCAGGATGATAAGATTAATGATTCCATCCCCCTTCCCTATTCACAACAATTGCTAGACTCTAAGATATAGAGGAGAGGTCAAGCACTGCATCTTCAGGGTGCTCCCATGCTTAGCATAGAGCCTAACAAAGAGCAGTCATATAAAATATATTTAGGAATGAAGAAACTCTCAACCTAGGAGGGTATTATAAATCCCTTTAGAAGTCAGGTGAACTTAACATACTCTAGTCTTCAGAAACAGGCAAGTAGGTAACACACACACACACACACACACACACACACACACACACGCACAATTTTTCCATATAATTACAGGGGCTTCAAAGACTCCCTGAAGACCATTCACAGTCTCCAGGTTAATAATTAGTGATTTGGAGGTAATATGACACATGATTTATGTCTTGAATATTATTTAGACTTTCTCCTGTGATTTAAACTTACAAAGAACTATTCCATCAAGTTTTTCTAGTTGTAGAGAAATTCTTTTAAGAAGGCATTATGGGTAGATTTTATTGTTGTGAAAGATAATATCTATTTTCGTGAACATCATACAAAGTCTACTCTAGACAACTTTTTCAACCAGTTGATTCCCATAATTCTAACTGGTTTTGAAAAACTAATGAGTGCATTACTATTTTTACAGAGAACACTCTTCAATAAAATTTTAATTTTATCCCACAATAACATTGAATTACTTTTGCAGTTTGCCTGTGTGAACATATATAGATAAAGAAAAATGAAAAGAATCCCAAAAAGTTGTGCCAAAAGACACAATATTTCCAACAACTTTCTTTCTATGACATATGGAAGAAATAGCCTTTTTAGTTAGGCATGGGCAGTAACACAATAGGCCCTTAATATCTGCCTACCTGTTCAAAACTATTCAGTACTTGAGTATAAGCTATTACTAGATAGTATTTTGACTAAGAAAAAGTTAAAGAGGGGAAAACATTTTTAGGAGTGAAAGTCTTGAGGGGCATCTGGGTGGCTCGGTGGTTGTCTGCCTTTGGCTCAGGTCATGATCCCAGGATCCTGGGATCAATTCCCGCCTGCATCAGGCTCCCTGCAGGAAGCCTATTTCTCCCTCTGCCTATGTCTCTGCCTCTCTTTCTGTGTGTCTCATGAATAAATAAGTAGAATCTTTGGGAAGAAAAAAGTGAAAATTTTGATATTGCTGGCTAGGTATGAGACTCTTTCCTGTTCATCACCTCCCTCTTTCTGAGCTTGCTACCATGTTTTTTATTAGCTTATCCTCAAATCTCTGCACTTAACATCTAGCTTAAAACATATTTCTCCAACAGCTTTTTTCCTGTATCTTCATGATTTCCTTTGAGTGCCTTATGCAGCTACGCCAATCAAAAATAATAGAAAGACGAGAAGATATGATAAGGGATGGAGGGTTGTTGTCATCATAGTTTACCATCCTCACTACTCTGGTATCTGGGAAGTTTTTATACCAGTAATGCCACTGATAGCCACCAGTGCAAGGTGAAGGACAGTGATAGCTATTTAGAGCAGAAATTTCAAACAAACAAAGAAGAAAAGATCTGAATTCATCAACTAGTTCTGAAACTTTTCTGGGAGACTCTCTCCAAATATGGCACCCAAAACATCCGTAACCGGCATATCTAGTCTAAGCAAGTTTGTTTTGTTTTCTTTCTGGAGCGAGTGGCCTTGGTGTGAGATGGACTTACCGATATATAGTCTCTGCTCTGCATCAATCATTCATATACCATTTCAGCTAATCCTTAAAATAACCCTAAGAAGTTACTCCCATTTAATAAGTGAAACAACAATGGTTATCTTGTTGGCCCAGGGCTACTTACCTGAGAGGTGATTACCCTGAAATTTGAGTCCCAGACAGTTTGCTTCTAAAGGTGCCTTGCAACAGTCCCCCTTCTAAAGAAGGATTTTTACTCACGTATCCTACCCTCCCTCCCATCTCTGTTTCTAGGATCTATGTGACACTTCAGTGAGAACAAAATTTAGTTGGCATTGTTATCCACTTCTCTGGAGTCATGAACAAAATGCAAATAAAACAAGATCGAAAGTCCACAGTTTTGCACACAAATGTCTTTGCCATTAACACCAGCAGCTTTAGTCCTACCAGGCGGAAATGATCAAGTGTATCTCTTTCAAAGAATACATCCATATTGTTTTCCGATAGAAGAGTAATATGTATTTGTCAGAAGATGACCTAAACTGATCCATTCTTTAATAAACCAAGGAAGTTGGATTGTTCTGCTAATCTGTGAATGAATGGTCTTGTCAACATGATCCCAAGAGACTGGGAGTGACCTTTTGTGGATATGGCTTTGGGTCAAGGAATGTGAGGCCAATAGGAAGCAGCCTCATTTGACCTTTGAGCCTTCGTGTGACTGTAACTTTAAAATCTCCAAAGGCAGAAATGTTTTTTTTCTCCTATATAACATGTAAATTGGGAGTTTGATATTTGTTAAGTCTTGTGAAAATAAAATTTGAACTTAAAAATAAGTACATGCTTCTTATGACTCTTTAGGTTCACTTTTACAGCAGCAATCACCTTCATTTCTGTGAAACTGAAACTTTATTAAGCAACCACTTGTGCCAAGCACTATGCTGAAGGGGTTCCTATAAATTATTATAATTTACCCTCTCAGTGGTCCTATGGCCTTTTAAAAAAGGATCATGCCAATAATGAGGGAAAGCAGTGTCGTGTTTGTTATAATGACAGTAATTTCTTCCTATCAAGATAGGTTTTAAAATGTTACACTTAGGATTTTGTTATCTTTCCCTCCAAGAAAGGATACATGCTATTTATGAGAAGCTCAGCTTAATCATATCAGATGAGCAGAATTCTATTGTTTAAAATGTTAGTTCTGACCAAAGAACTTTGGATACTGAAGGCCCTTACTTACTCTAAGACAGTTTAACACCAGAGCAGGTCCAAAGAGTGTTTCATGCATCTTAAAATTTAAATTTAAATTTAGCCAATCAGGACTCAAAGCTAGTATCAGTGTTGATCATACAAAGGGAGATGTTTCTAATTAACTAACTTTAAAGCCCTATCTTAATCACTTAGAGCATTCTTGTGCACATCTGCGCTGCAGGAGTAACTGGATTACCTCCATGGTGTATGTGTGTCGGGCTGTGCGTGTGTTTAAAGCAATGCTATAACTCTGTCCAAATGGGATTCAGCACTGCTTTAAAGTTTAGAAGCAAATGTGTACTTAGTAACATAGTTTAAAAATTGAAACCCCCTTCTACCTTGTATGTTCTTCTCTTGTAAATTGGGCTTGTTTGTGGAGGGCAGCCATTTCAAATACTGTGACACATACACCCCAGAACTTCTTCCCTCTTCTTTCGATCTAACCCAAATGAGCACCAGAGCCAGGGCCTCTCATGTGGTTTTGCTTCATCTGACAATGACATCAGTATCTTTCCCCTTGCCTTATTTTTATAAATTGGTGCCCAGAATGAGCGGTGATGCCAGTAAAGGAAACTGAGTCCTAGGAGTAATTTTTCATTAGAGTAAATGAAGTGATATGATAAACAAGTAAAACCTGATGTGACAACATGGCACAAAGCTGTGATACAAATTGTTTAGTTCTATTCCTGTGAATGTTTTCTGAAGCTTTTATTATGCCTTTCTCGTGTCTTGTGTGTATATATACTGATCAGTGGAAACATAATTCGTGTTCAGATATTTATTTCTATCAATGAATGACCAGATGGTTCTTGCCTATGTTGGAAGACAACCGTTTTCCCTATTCGGTAATTGAGGGACATTCTTTATAACAAACTAAATAGGATGACCAACTCTAGTCCAAGTGAGAAACATGCAGCTGCCTTGCTCTACTTTGTAAAGTTGGCAGAGGCTCACACATGCCTTTATTCTTATTTTTTTAATTGAAATAGTTTGTGTATTTTCCCCACCGAAGTCACACATGCTCATTGTGGAAAACCATGGCAATGCAGACAAAAATAAAGAGGAAGAATGCTTATAAATTGATTTTTACTACCCATAGCTAGCCACTTGGAGATTTAATGATGGTGATGAAGATACAAAACTGATGTTTATTTGAGTGCATACTCTTTGCTGAACACTGTGCTAAGTGGTGTACACAAATTAGTTTATTTAATTCTCCCCCACAGCCCACTGATGTAGGTAATGGTATTGGCCTCCCTTTGAAGCTGAGAATACTAAAGCTCGGAGATGTGAAATGAATTGCCTGGATCACACAGCTCCCAGGCCCCATAGTAGCAGACTTCATTGAACCTGGGATTGCCTACCAGCCAGCCCCACTGATTGCTAAGGGTTAACTGATGAACTCTTCATTTGTTGTATAGGTTTCAAATATTTTCTTCCCTTTTGCATGCTGCCCTTCAGTTGTATTTATGAAGCATTAGGTATGTTAAAACATCTTATTTTTACATAGAGGAACCTGCTCTTTGCTTTTAGGGTTTCTACCTTTAGTGTCATGTTTTAAAAGGCATTTTCTATTCCCAGATTGTAACACAGAAGGGGGAAAAAAAGAAATGCTAACAGTACCAGAAGAAAATAATCATAAGCCAGAAAGCCAAGGTGTCTGCCAAAGCTGTCACCAACAGGAAGAGAAAGGAGATCTGAGATGTGTCCGAAGGCAGTGGCAAAAGGGGAGAATAAAACTAGTCCCTTATTATATCCATCGAGCGCAGCCTGCTCAATAAAGCAGTTACATGCACTTCCTTTCTTGCCTCCTGTCCTCCCCTTCAAGCTCCTGTAGCAGGCTCTTGACTAAGAGGAAGGGCTGGAGCAAAAGAGAGGAGGGCTTGTTAAATAGCTGGTGCTGTTGGAGGGTCTCTCTTGGGTGGATAGGCAAATGCAATAGGCAAAACCAGCTCTTCTGTGTGGTGCAGAGGTATGTTCTTTTGAGGCCTTCTTGGGAAGACCTCACACACAGAGGGATTCCCCAGCATGGATGAAACCCTCTCTGGGTGACCTCTTATCATTTCCTTCTCTCAGATCCTGTCCCTTACCCTGACATCAACCTTCTTGAGCATAGACCTTTCAATATGGTGCATGCATGACTTCCCTCCACTAGGAACATGCGGTGGGAGGGAATCAAGTATCCTCTCCTATTCAACTGGTAAAAATGGAGGCTTCTTCCATTGCTGCCCAATCTCCTTGCCCTGCTGTGTGGACTTCACTCAGCTTCCTACCTTCAGAATCCTGATATCAGGGCTATTGTCAGGATCTATGCCCCATATGCAGTAGGTTCTCCCAAGAATACTTCTGAGCTCTGTTCTAGGAGCAGGTGGAGGTGGCAAGATTTTGAGTTTCAGCAGCTTGGAAGTCATCCAGTTTGGGGAAAGAGATGCCAACGTCCCTTCTGGCAAACATCCCAAATCTCTACGAGGAATTCTCATGGAGTCCATCTACACCAGTGAATTTCCTCCTCATATTTAGGCTGTTAGAGAGTGATGAGAGTAAGAGTCATGGGACCAATATATCCACCTTTAGCAAGTCCTGCAGAGGTGTGTTTCACATTTCCTTTTGGCATTGGTAGGTCGTAATCCTCAAGGTTAGGACCTCAGCTGAAATAGGAAAATAATAGGAAAAGTCCCATTTTACACCATGTGACGTAGAATTATTTATGTTGTGAACATATCACGTGATTTAAAAGTTTCTAATTTTTTTCCCAAAGTGTATCATTATTTATCACAGATACCTTCTCATTAGTTTATCACTTTTTTTAATAGTGACCCAAGCCATCAATAAATTGATACTCATTTCTTCTAGAGATATAACTCCATTACAATAATATGAAAAAAAATTGTATCAGAGAAGTGTTCTGTATTGCAAAGCCATTTCTGTGTCACGGCGTGTCGGCCTTCGAAGCAGTATTTTGTTGATCTTGGTGACAACAAATTCAATATATCTAATAATACTGCATAGCAGGTCTTCATTCTCTTTCCTATTGATGTGACAGTCACTCTTTAATGAAACCTTATTTTGTATACTATTTGCATTGTAGATCAGGAACGAAGAGCTGAGTTTGCTTAGGCAATAGCTGAGCTGTTTATACTTTTTATATTCTTCCATCAAGAAATAATTACCCTTCAACCAACCTTACCTCTTCCTACTTCACATATGCAAACCACCTAAATAAAACATACTCAAACATCCAAACCACACATCAGTATACGAAAACAATCAGGGCCCAGAAAAGCATAAAATTGTGTATGCATAACCCTTTCCACTTCCTTGTACCGAAGCAGTCATTCATTCAGCAAGTACGTATTGAACATCTACTGTGGGCCATAAACCTGTGAGCCAGTAGAGTTGATTTTGCTCATTTATTTACTACAGGGAGTAAAGAATAAGATTTGTTTGAACTCCAGTTCTATAAAATCAAAATGTTATTTCTGGCTTAACAAAGATAGTATTGTAGTAGGACTTTAGTATCTCTTGGTTGGTTGTCTATAATTCTCTGCTGGAATACATCTACTACCCATGGATTGGTTTTAAACGGCCTTCAGCAGATATTGCTGCAGGGCCATCTGGCCATTTGCTATCTGTACTCCTAAACTTACATTCAGTTCTAGAATAATCTGGCTTTGACTCCCTGAGAACTTGGTTATGCCATGGCATATATTATTGAAATGTTAAATGTGTATAAACTAGGGCACATATTGACAGCTCAGGTGGTATGTAATACTTTAACATAGCCCATCCTAACAAGATGCAGACACCCTTGATACAGCTAAATTATGGAATTAGGTACATTTTTAAGATGACAAGATTTTTTTTGTTGTTTTATACGAGAACTCCATTGAATGGTTACTTTTCCCAGGATGTTTGTTATTATTAATATTTATGGTTAAAAGCATACAATTTCCACTTACATCCAATTTAGTATTAAAGGAGATATTTGCACATCTGTGTTTATGACCCACAAAAATACAAACTGTGACTGTATATAATTCTCTCTTGAAAACACTTGCCCATATTCATGAGCCCATCATTCAAGGAAAAGCTGTTTCAAGATGCAAAGTGAAAACCTTTTCTGCAGCTAATGTTGAAACTCAAAATAACGTTCAGCATATCCTGAAGGATGACCATGGATTGTTGTGATCCTTCAACAACCAATGTACTATCTCTTTAAAAAGCTTGTATGAGGGAGGGGTGCCTGGGTGGTTCCACTGGACTCTCAATTTCAGCTCAGGTCATGGCTCACGTCATGATCTCTGGTTTGTGAGATCAAGCGCCACCTGCCTCCAGCTCTGCAGGGGACCTGGATCCTGCTTAAGATTCTCTCCCTTCCTCTTTCTCCCCTTCTTCCCCCCACCCAAAAAAAAACCCTGGAAGAGGGAAATTCAATCATATCTTAAAATGTCTGTTTTTTCTTAAAGCAGCAGAGATTTCAGTTTGAGTGGGCACTCCATAAATACCTGCTGATTACCTTACAGTTTAATTAAATGTCTTAGAATTTAGAAAACTGTTGAGTTTTTAAGGAAGCATAAAACTTAGGTACAAAACTCTCTCTTCTTGTCTCACTTTGGAGAATCTATAGCACTTCCCAGGCAGAGTGATCAAGATCTACATCTGTCATCCCACCTCTCTTCAAAACTTTCTTTTCTGATATTTCCTGTCCAATATCTGTTACAGTTTAGCAAGTCAGAAGCTGGCTCTTAACAATTGACTGTGGGATGAGGCCCTTAATAACTTCAAATACTGAAACTTCTGGATAGAAAGCAAAAAGTAAGTTTTTAAAACAGTAGATAAAAATAAATTTAGAACATGAAAAATACAAGATGCTTTAAAAATTAATGCATATTTTAAAGGATTAAGTAGAATTTTAATACATTCATTAAAGTGTACTCAGTGGAGATGTTAAGTATTAGATGTGTATGAAGGGAGACTTAGTGACCTAGTAGCTAGATCTTAAGGACTAAAAGGATAAGAATCCAACACATGTCTAATAGGACTTCCAGAAGGAAAAATTAGAGAAAGTGTTAGAGGCAACATTCAAAGATATTTGGGCAAGAAATTTCCAGAGATTATTAAAATCATTAATTCTCAAGGTAATACATAGGCTTAGCTTTAAAAGGTCAGAGAGTACAAAAAAGTCTATAATACAAAGCAAAATCCCTTTCCCCAGTCTTTCCCTACTCCTAAGCTCTCCCACCCACAGAGACACTGCCACTGACAAAAGGTTTATTTTTTTCTGGTCTTACCATTTCTTGATTTTTAACATAGATATTTATCTATTTACTTCCTACCAGTAGAAGTGACTTAGCTCTCTCACAGCCTGAGTGTGCGTGTGCACATACAGGCTTTCCCTCACCCTATCCTTCCAATGTGGCTCTATCTCAACTTTTGGATAATTATTCTGTGTTTATAGCATTATTGCTATGTAAAAAATGTTCCCTGCTGAGCATCATTGTATTCTGTGATTAGGTTTCCTTCCTTGAGCAACTCTTCACTTTTTCCTGAAGCTAATTATTGCTTTGGCTGTATCTGCCCGGTGTCTGTCTCTATCACAAACTCATTCCTAAGCTCTGTTGCTGTCATTGAGTCATCATTTTGTTACAGTGAGTCACATCAAGAAACCCATCTTTTCCATTTTTTTCATTGGATATCTCCATCCTGGAGGCCTCCATTCTCTGGTTCCTAATCCTTCCAGTTGCTCTTTGGGCCCTTGAGTCAACTATTTCCTTGATCCCGTGTCCCTCTCTTCATTTTCTTTCCCCTTTAAGTGTGGTGTATCTACCACAAGGCATTGTACATGGGAACTACAATTTCTTAAGAATTCACGTGTCTGAAAATGACTTCATCTTGTCTCACATTTGATTGATATTTGAGTTTTGAGCTTTCATTGAAAATCATTTTCCTCTTGAGCTTGAAGTAATGGTCTATTGTTTTCTACTTTTTGAACTTCCTGTTGAGAAGTCCCATCTATTTCTGATTGCGTGCCTGTGACTCTCCCTGTTTGCTCTCTCAAAAAAGCATTAGACTTTCTTTTTTCACTGCTGGTACTCCTAAATTCCAAAATTCTGCTTGGACTGGATCTTTGTTCCTTTCTTTTGCTGGTCACTCATTCCCTTCAGCACAAAGAATTTTCTTATGTGGTTTCTTTGATTTTCACTGCCCCCCCGTGATTTTCCACATCTTCATTTTCTTCAACTCCTGTTCATCAATATTGAAACTTAGATGGGCTTCATTTTGTTATCTCTTCCTCTACTTCATTCTTTCCATTTTGGGTTTTCTGCTTTCTGTAAAACTTTCTCGACCTTATCCTCCAATTCATCTAATGATTCTTTTTCAATTACAGTATTTTTGTTTGCAAGCAGTCGTCTTTGTTCTTGAATGTCCTTTGTTATTACACTCTGTTTTTCTCACCATGAATGCAGAAATCTTATTTTATTTTATTTTATTTTATTTTATTTTATTTATTTTATTTTATTTTATTTTTAGAAATCTTATTTTATCAGTGTGGATATTATAGGGTTTTTTAAAAATTTTTCTTCTGTTCTTCCCTTTGTCTCCATTTCTTTCAAGTTCCTTTTTCTGTACTTGTTTGCTTGGTCATATTTATTTCATGTGAATAGTTTTTTCCTCAAAAGTCTCATGGTCCCTGGATCTCCATTCCTATTTGAGAGTAAGACCCTGAAAGATATTTAGTATTTCAGAGACAGGGCTCATGGACTAGTAACATTTTTCATAGAATGAGCAAACAGGGGATTCACTTGTTTTGCTTTGGCATCCCTACATGTCACTGGCGACAGGTCAGTCCAGTAAGTTTCCAGAGAAAGGTTCCTCCAATCGCCTACATGGGGAATCTATTGCTGTCTGAGAGCCAAATAGTTCGAGAAGGGTGCTAGAGAGGCATCACCAATAAATGGGCATTCTTTCCCTTAATTTCCCTCATCCTTGCCTTTAGCCTTACCTGGTCTCTGGGGCTTAGCCCTTCTGATAAGGAAGCCTCCTTTCTGCTGTTGAGGTGAGGAACGGGAGGTAGGGGTAGAAGGGAGACCAGAGATAGCTGCCTGGCTGCAGTGGGCTCAGGGAAGTTATCAGAGGGGTTTGTGCTCACATCATATAGAATTGCTACCAGTTCTGGTTTCAGTTCTGCTCTGTATCTGCACCTCCAGAGGTACCTGATATGTCCGATACCTGAGCCTTTGGAGTTTCTCTGGAACAAATGAGCTCCTGCTTCTTGGCTAACATTGCATGCGCAAGCAAAATCATCTGCACGCATGGATGTGTCCTGCCTCCTCCTCTCTGCTCAAACACCACTCGTCCGTCTGCTTTCTATCTTCTGAAATTTAGTTGACATTTCTTTCCTATTGTCATCTTTCTCAATTTACCTCTGTGTCTTTGAAAGTCAAGGCCTTTTTTAAAAATTCCCATACCATTATTTTGGTGGAGATTCAAAAGGCAAGAGGGATTTAAAATTGGTATTTGATCTGCCGTGCTGTCCCCAATCCATTCTTCACACTGCAACAGAGCATTTATTCAGCCCCAACTCAGCCTTAAATGGCCACAAACCACTTGCCTTATATTATTAAGGGCAAAAAAGCCTTCCCCTGGTTATAACTTGGGCCTCATTTTTGTCCCTCCCCTCACCCACCTTCACTCCTATTTAACCTCAATCAATACTCTGATTGAGTGTTTTGCTTTTTATGCCTGGTCCATTCCCCCCCCCTTCCCCGTCCTCCCTCCCCTGGCCCTTTGCACGTTCTATTGCTCTTAGCGCAGCCCACCTCTCACTACCTCAACTGGCTAACTTCCAGTCACCACCAACCCTCAGCTGAAAGACCACCTTCTCTACAGAACCTTCCTTGGCACTAACCCCATCTCCATGACTGGGTTTCTATCATCCTAACACCTATTCTTCCCATGATCGGAGTACCTACCACATCATCTGTTCCATGAGTGCAACTTGGCTATTTGCTCAGCACTCCGATCTTTGTTTAATGGTAATTGAATGGTTTCTTCTCTGAATGTTTTTCACTCAGTATTTTCACAGAGTATTTATGGCCTTTCTTTGCTTTCAAGCCTTGGTTATGTTCTAGTAATAGCCTAGCAATTTACCTATCTGTTATATTTTTACCCCTGTTTTCCAAATTTAGAAATACTGGAAAGTATAGAAAAGCTGAAATAAGTGAAGGTGTTTGTACACTCACTTTGTACAGTTGAAGACTTCATCTCACATGTAATATTAACAAAGCTATATCTTCTAGCATCAGTTCAGAATAAAGTCAGTTTCTGTGGCTTAATAATTGAACAACAGTAGAATCAGAACTTGAAATGAATCAATACTTAGTGCCATAGCATTTAATGTGGTGGTAGGAAAAAGTGGGTTGTGCTAGAAGTTGGATTTTCTGGTAATTTTGATTTATTCAGGTTGTGGATGGGCAAATGAAAAAAAAAGGGACTGGATTTTTTGATGCCCATCTGTTCATGCTTCAGAGACCTGGAAACTGATGTTTTAAATTTCCTGGTTTTACTTTCTTGGTTTATGCAGCTTTAAGAAGGGGGGAAAATGGAAAATCTCAGTTAGAAAAGTGAAAAGAATAAAAGGAAAAACAAGGAAAAGTGAAAGGTAGGAAAAAAGTAAAATAATAAACAAATAATAGAAAGGGGGGAATATATTTGTTTGATTTATAACATTAGGCCTTTTTGTAACTAATGTGCCTCTAGGCATGAGTACATATCTATGATTAGTACATAAATGAAAATAAGGTAACATATTAAAATGCCTGCCTTAAATGGATGGCTAATGTGTAACTGGGAAGAGTTAACAAGAAAAATGTATCTTAAAAAAAAGCACAAGTCTGGTTCAGAAAGTGGGTTTCACTATGAAATGACAGTGGAGTCAGAGACCAGAAATTTTAACGTTGAGTATCTCTTTAGTAATTATGACAACACAATTATGATAATCTTCACCATTGTTATCAATAATAAAAAAGAACAGTATTTACTGACCCCTTACTATGTGCCAAGCCACATGGAGAACATCACTCTGCAAAGGCAGCATGCTATTATCCGCATTTTATATATGAAATGACTAATACTTACAGAAAAAATTCTCTCCCCAGGTCAGCTAATAAGTAGCAGAGCCCTGAATTTGAAAACAGACCATGTGCCTAGAGCCTGCTGACCCAGTGTGCCCTTTTGCCCATGAATAAGGACTGTAGGATAATCAGTAGATTTGATAGAATGTTTTGATCCTTATTGTTCTGTGAGAAGTCTACGACTGGTGGTATTCTCATTGATCAGATGAGAAAACCCAGGTTTAGAGAGATTAAAAAATTTTATTCACAACCAAACAAATTTTTAAGAACAATTTCTTTTCTAAAACTCCATCCTCTTTTCTTGATTCTTAATCAACAAGTAACATTTTCTGCTTCACAATGAAATTCACAAACATTTGATCCTCTTTATCCTCCAAATTCTTTTTTTTTAAAGATTTATTTATTTATTCATTCAGAGAACAGACAGAGACAGAGACACAGACAGAGGGAGAAGCAGGCTCCATGCAGGAAGCCCGATGTGGGACTCCATCCCGGGTCTTCAGGATCACACCCCAGGCTGCAGGCGGTGCTAAACCACTGTGCCACCGGAGCTGCCCATCCTCCAAATTCTTATATCAGTTTTGATGGTTGGCTCCCTCTTCTTTGACAATATTCTCTTGTCACTGCCTGTCAACATAGATATAGTGCCTCCTACTCCAAAGGTTTCCTGACACTCTGTTTAGGAAGAGTTTCACACATCACAGTGTTGACCCTCTCTCCTTTTTCCACAGCAGTATCCATTTGTAATGGTCATCCTAGGCTGCCAAAAACAAACACATAGACTGAGTGCTTTAAACATCAGATTGTATTTTCTCACAGTTCTGGGAGCTTGACACCTGAGAACAGGGTGCCAGTATGGTTGGTTTTGAGTAGGACTCTCTTCCTGGCTTGCAGATAGCTGCTTGCGGCTGTGTCCTCACACATCGTAGTGGAAGGAGAGAGACAGAGAGATCTCTCTCTGCTTCTTAGAAGGCCACAGTCCTGTTGGATTAGGGCCCATCATGACCTCATTTAAACCTTGTTACCTCCTAAAGACCCTATCTCCAGACATAGTCACATGAAGAGTTAGGGTTTCAACATACTAATTTTGAGGGAACACCATCTAGTCCATTACACCAATAAAACGATGTCCTGTTCGAAAGGAGAGTCTCCAACTGGAAACACTGCCATAGGGAATTCTTATATTTATTTGGAAAGAAGAGAGGGATCCTTTCTTTAATATCAACACATTTTCCCATCCCACTTTCAACTTCCAAATAACGGCTTCTCAAAAAAAAAAAAAAAATCATGGAATAGGACATGTGATTAGAGATCATTTTTAGAATTTCCTTCAACACTTTATTGATGCTATAGAAGAGTAGTGAGAACATTTACTTGCCGACAAGGTAAATCCCAACAAAAGAACTTGTGGAGTCTAGGCACGTGTGAAACGGCCTCCTCCTACTTCAAAGAAATTACCTCGGATCTACAGTTTTTATTTTTTATGAACTATCATTAAATGAACTAAAGTGAAAGGATGGAAGGTATTGCAGTTTCGCTTCTGACTTATTAATGAAACAAATGATGAGCAAGTTACCCAGTTTGAATTGAAAAATTAGATCATATTAGTAATGGAACCGGTAAATAGTTTAAGTTAAAGGTGATCTGAAAAATTTACAACTTTGGGAACTAAAAGCCTAAAAAAAGTTAGTATGAAATGTTGCTATATATGCACTAAAGGCTTTGTAAATACAGATATGACGGGAGGAACTTAAATATTTGTCGAGTGAACACTTGTTAATTGATTACAGTTTCTCATTTACTAACTTACTAGGAAAATTGTTGTTACCCAAGATGGCCTTAGGACTGACTCCTTAAGTGAGGGTATCAACCTGAATGAGCAAAGGCATGGGAAGCTGACTTAGATATACTCAGCAACTCTACACGGCACAGTTCTCTTTTAATCCTCTGAAGAAATTTGCAAAAACAGACACCATTCCATTTTATAGATTAGGAAACTGGAGGTTCAGAGAAATTAAATGGTTTGAATAAATTCAAATGCAGGAAGTGCCTGTACAGCCTGGATTCTCTATCCAACATGTGCATTGCTTGAGTGGAGTTCTTTAAGGTGCTTCACAAAGATTTCTCCCCACCTGTCCTCCCAAAATAATATTTCATTTCAAATACCACAGGCTCACAATCCCATTTGTAATAAGTTCCCTTGAGTTAAGGCACTGCCCTTTTTCAAGGGTGCAAGACGTTGAGCAAAGAAAGTGAGAGACATTGTGGGAATTTAAGATTCGTTTCCAATAAGACCAACAGTAGAGAGCAGGGCGTGATTCAGGGCTGGATCCAAAGTGGGGCTTAGTTCCAGCATATAGGCTACCAGGAGATGCGTGGTAGGTGTGGGGGATGGCAGGGGGACCCAAGCAATCAGAAAGCAGCATAAATATCTTAGGGAATTAGCCACCAGTGGGTGGGGAATGCTCGAAACGGAGGTAGGAGAATAAAGATTCCCCGTTGGCAGTTTAGCCTACAGCTCTGCCTGTGTTGAATTGCTATAGTAAACCTTGTGCAAACTAGAGGGTTTTATTGTTCCGAGAGAACTCTGTTTTGGGAGGAGTGTAGCTCATGAGAAGTAAGCATGCATATGCTCGCAAGACTAGCTCTGAATTTGATAAACATTTCTTCTGTCAACATGCAAGGTAGCTTTTTGTCTCACGTTTATAAGGGCCTTAAATTTTCTGTGAGAGGAGTATATTGATTCTCAAGAGATTTTGTAAAATTGCACAAGACAAACTGCTTGTGCTGGTAGGCAGTTACATTAGCAATGTCTACCATCCCAAACACCGAAATCGGGAGAGAATGGGGACTTGAGGCATAACTGCTTAAGTTAATAATCCTAACCACATAACCTGTGTTGTCAGAAGAGGTCATATAGTCAAGTGGTGTAAGTAAGGTGCGTGGAAAGTGTTAGATTCTCAGGAAAGTGGTGGTGGGAAGGGGAAAAAAAGGACTAGATTCATGAGCACAGGACCATCTTTTCCTAGGATGGCCATACATCCCAACTATTGAAGGGACAGTCATTGGAAAATGATGGCCCTCAACCCGGGGAGGAAGCTGCAGCTTGGCCTATAAGTAAAGGTTCTGTCCTCCCTAAGGGCCTCCTCTCTGGGGCCAGGCAGAGCTAACTAACAAGGCCAGTGTGATGACCACAAATTTGCTTTCAGTCCCAGTGTGCATTTCTTGGGCTAATAAGTAGGGTTTGCTTGTTAATTGTAACTGCAGCTAGTGTCTCTGGATTCTGTTTTTCTATCCTCTCACAGAGCAGAGTCTTCGTAGTTCCAGTAAGACACTCTCGCCCAGTGCCCCCTCACAGATCACTGTCAATATTCCATGTCGGCTTTGCAAGTTTGCACCACGGGAGATGAAATCTGGTCCAGGCACCAAAGCCTGAACATCTAAACAACATGGCCTAACCAGCCACGGTGGTGTTGGATGGCTGTTCCCCCAAAGCATTTGTGCTATGTGCATGTGGATTATGATTGACTCGTCTGTGATTTGAATTTGTTCATATTTTGTTCCGCCAGGAGTTTCTTATTGAAACAGCCTCCATAGACATGTGCCATCTATTTTATGAGTATTAGCCCTTAGCCATCTCCAGGAAAGAAGAGCAGCCGTCCTGCAACCAACCAACCAAGCATAAGTCTGTCTTTCTGTTTAATGTTGTGGTCTCCAAACATCTAGTTTTAATTATGATGGATTTCCTTGCTTGTGATTCCTTTATTTAGTGAAGATAGTGTGGCAAGAGATATGGGGGGGGGCAGGGGGATGTATGTGTACACATGAGAATGCTAGTTCAAGATTTTTACTTTTATAGTTTATAGTTTTGTATAAATCTGCTTACCATATAAGTAATATATTGGACACATGTGGGCTAGCATGATTTTTTAATTATCTTTGATATTTGCTTATGTGGCTAAATTCTAAAAATGTTAATTTTGTAATTAATTTCCAGCACATTGTTTGGAAACAGTGAATAGTTTTTGTTATAAATCACCCAAGAACTTAGATCACTACACTGCCTAGATGTGTCTTCCCACTTGGGTTTGGAAAAGTTATTTATCTTTGATTCCTATTTCCTTTCTCCTCAATTCTCAATGTGGTTTATATCCAAGAATCCACAGAAATGGCTGTGATAAAATCAAATGATATTTTTTTTTCTGCTGTCATCCATATTAGCCTGTAACCATATCTCCCGTCATTTTGTTTTTTCCAGATTCTCCTCATTTCTTTCAACCTTCCTTTTGTCTACTGACATGTAGCCTTGGTATATGGCCTTTGGTTTGAGTTTCATCCTTTTCTCATGTGAAAGCATTTCTCCACTCCTGCTATGCCTTCTGTGTAAAATATGCCGCCACCTAGCTGGCCTTCCAGACTGGCTGTCCATCCATCTCCTAGAGTCCCCAGTGGTGTTTCCCAGAGTATCCTTTGTTGCCTATTAATTCTTAAGGTATATCCTTGGGGATGGGAGAGTCCTTGTTTCTTTAAGTGTTAAGTTTGAGAAACAATGAACATAATATTCCTATTACATAATAGGTGCTCAATAAATATGTTTTGAATAAACAGAAAAATGAATGAGTGCGCATATTTATAGCGTACACTAGCACGTACTTTGGGAAGTTCTTTAGGAAACAAATGTCTCGCTCTCATTAACTCAGCATTTACCAAACATGTTTTCGCACAGAACCTTCTCTAGTGTTACACAAAACACATCTTGTTAAAATTTCAGCCTCAGCTGTGCAACGTCATGGCCATACCGCTGGCCCTCCCTCGAGCCCAAGCTGTGTGGAGAGGGGCCGAGCTTCCTCAGCTCCCTCTTCTTGCCTGCCCCACACGCAGGCCACTTTCCTTATTTCAGTTGCTAACATGTTCCTCCTTCTGCCTTGTATCAACTCTGGAATCATCTTTGACTGGTTATGCTGTCTTTTCCTTTAATCATCTGCTAATCTGCATCATTTTTCACGTGCTGTCTTCCAGATCTGTTTTGAGAAGCAAGACCATTGATAATCTCTGTCTCATGGACTCTTCTCTGTGGGCATTTATGAGATTCTATAGGTTGAACTCACTATATTAAGTACTTTAAAAAAAAAAAATCTCTCAAAAAGACATTTGTAAGCAGTGTCCAACCACGGTATTCTCTTCAGCAACCCATGAATCCATACTAATGTCCTAAGTTTACTTGACTTGCTTTACTTTATCGCCTTCCTTTTGATTACCTCTCTTAGTCAGCTACACATACTCTAGCCTCTCAGCTTCTTCAGAAATAAGCTAAGGTACCCAGAGCATTTCCTGCATTCGCCATCAATCTTAACATAATTTAAAGCTACTCTCAAATCTAGTGTTTCCAGATTGATCTGAATAAGGCCATTACTACAGGTTCAGCTCAGGGCTTGCGTGTTTGGATGTGGGGGTGGCAGGAAGAAGCAAATTTAGGTCTCAAAAATACCTACACCAGCTGTGTCTTGGAACATTGCCCAGCACAGTCCTGGGGTTTTGTGGCAGCGTCTCTGGAACCATGTTGGAGGACAGACATGGTGAGGAAGGAAGGGCATTTGCGAGGAGAGGAGGCGGTAGGGAGGCTCTACTTGTGTTTCACAGATTGGTATTGGTTAGGAAAGAAATTGGGGGAGGGCCCCATGGCCAGTAACAGGTTGCAAATGATTACAGTAATCAGAATGTTTCTGAAAGTAAAAACAGGCTCTGATAGAGCTGAGAGACTCAGAAACAGGGAAAGATGTTCCGCAAGTAAGGTGGGCAGTAGCATTTCTTTAAGAAAAATTGGGGGGTTATTAAAAGGCAAATCTGGCATAAGCTCTAAAAGGCAGCTCACTGGTTTTCTTCCGACTCTTTTCTCTCCTTCACTCCTTATCTCAGGACCTTTTCTCTTCTCATTAACACCTCCACCAGAGTTGGAGCTCGGGAAGAGAAAGGAAGTGTTCAGACATGTGCCTATTTGCATACTCACTCTCTTGAGTCAATGCCAGGACAGCACATTCTGTCCAGTTCTATAGAAAAGCCAGTTTCACCCCATCAGTAAGGTATTATTTTCTTTTTTAGCATAGAACGGTTTATTGCCAAGCTTCTCTTAACTGTACATTACAAATAGTGTCTGATTAAGAATGTTCTGGATGGGTTAATTAGTGTGGTGACTATTATTAAGCAAACTGCTTGTTAGTATTATGCCTATTTGATCTTGGTATTGATGTGAAGTAATTGACCATAGAGCTACATTTAGAAAAGCTGGAATAAAGTTTTTTGATTTCTATTATGGCAATAAATTGTTTACATTAAACATGTCTATGAAAATATGAGTTTCATGGCAAAGAGAATCAGAATAGACTGTGTGGGATGGTAGATGAGGATTGTTTTGTTTTGTTTTGTTTTGTTTTAGAAATATTAATACATTTGTCCAGCTTGCTTCACAACCAGCTCTGCTAGAACAAAGTAGTAAAAAATTATTTCAGCTGACTACTGCCGAGTGTATGAAAAGTAAAGTGATTTTAACTCAACCTCACCTAAAGGACATATTTCCTTTTATTTATTTATTTATTTTTTTTTTGAGATTTTATTTATTCATGAGAGACACACAGAGAGAAAGAGAGGCAGAGACACAGGCAGAGGGAGAAGCCGGCTCCATGCAGGGAGCCTGACGTGGGACTCGATCCTGGGTCTCCAGGATTAAGGCCCCGGGCTGAAGGTGGAGCTAAACCGCTGAGCCACCCGGCGTTCCTTTTTGATTTAGCTAACTGCCTAAACACTTAATCTGGGTAACAATTCACTATATATAAACAGACTGTTAAGGAAAAAATATGGGAAGATATTCTAAGCAAGGAAAGCATAGCATGTAACCACCTTCTTTGAAGTCCCCGATTATTATCTATATTATTTATTGGTATTTTGTCCAGTCCTATTATTAAGTTTCCCTCACTACACTATAGCATTTCCATAGGGAATTTATTCCATGAGCTAATAAATTATACCGTCAGAGGTTTTTCTTGAAATTCAGCTTAAATTTTCCCATTCTTAATTTCATCTCATTACTTCTAGTTATACCCCCCTTGTACCCGGCTAAATAATTATTCTCTTCCCATGGAGACTCCTATTATGTACCCCTCTACTTGTCACTTAACCAGGCTATTCATATTTAGCTCCTTTAATCTGTCCTCATAAATCAGTTCTTCCATTGCCTTAATCATTATTATTGCTCTTCTAAGAACTCTCTAATTTTCGAACATATACAGTCACAGGTGCCCCAGATGAAACCAGCATCTGCACAGCCCTCTGTCCCTGCAGACTTGGTGTCTTCCTTCTCCGTACAACATGATCCATAACAAAGTGGCATCAGTTGGCTGGTCAGATCAGCACAGTCTCCTCTTGCCAAACTCCAGACAATCTCAACAGTGTTTTCCATGTGTCCTACTTACATTCAGGATTTTTTTCTTTTTCAATTTCAATTAGTAAGCTGAGTTTTTGCCTACTGCCCATATTTATGTTCGTCTCTTTCCATGTCCCCACTGACCACCACCTATCAAGTCAGCCATCCACAGCCTGTGTTAACAGGGGATCCTGTTCCTCCAACAGGCCTAGCACCTTGCCCACAGAGACATTCCCTGTCAGTCACCGATTCCTGTTGTTTGCAACCCTGTAGCCAGTCTCCCATCCCTTTTAATTTGCAATTTTGCTCACATGCTGGCCAGTAAAATGCATTTTAGGAGTAAGATGGGTCATGATACTGTTTTCTAAGACGATGTTGGTTATGTTGTTTCAATGCCTGCTGATTTTTTGTGAATCTTTCCTGCACTAATTTGTAATTCTGTTAAAGTCTTTCTTAAGCTCGCCTAGCATCCTTTATCCAAAATAAACAAGTTTTTTCACTTGCTCTGTTGTTGTTTTCCAGATATGTCCAGGTGTTCCTTCTCTTACTGTTGGTTTCACTTGTTTAAAGGTTAAGGTATTGGGGATCCCTGGGTGGCTCAGCGGTTTAGCGCCTGCCTTTGGCCCAGGGCCCGATCCTGGAGTCCTGGGATCGAGTCCTGCATCGGGCTCCCTGCATGGAGCCTGCTTCTCCCTCCTCCTGTGTCTCTGCCTCTCTCTCTCTCTCTCTCTGGCTATCATAAATAAATAAATAAATAAATAAATAAATAAATAAATAAATAAATCTTTAAAAATAATTAATAAAAAATAAAAGTTAAGGTATTCTTGGGATGTCTGGCTGGTTCAGTTGGTGGAGCATACGATTTTTGATCTTGAGGTTGTGAGTTTGAGCCCCCATTGGGTTTAGAGATACTTAAAAATAAAATCTTAATAAATAAAGATATTGTCATGGTCTTTTTTTTTTAATTTTTTTTTCTTTTTTCTTTCTGCCTTTTATGGTGATTAGTGAGAACTTCCTCACTGATTTTTAGTTCCTTAGAATCTACTCAGTGTTTTGTATTTGTTTCAGGAAGAAAGTTTGTTAGTTCCCATAATAATTTTAGACCTGTGAGGTATGAAACTACAATGTGTATATGCCCAAGTTCCTTTATTTTTAAATCAAGATTAATGGATCATTTTATTAGGGCGTATCTATTACCTGGGAGAGTTTATATATATATAAGGTGATTTATCTCAGAGGGCTTTCTGAGACAAGGACGGAAGCCCCCCAAACAAGCTTTTTGACTCTGTAATGTACACAGCACACTCCAGCTTGCCTTCAGGCCTAGTGAACATCCTCAGCCCCTCTTCCCTCAACACACTGCTTTTACTTAGCTTCACCTCTACTCACCTCACTGGAAATAAATGTCCTCATCTAATGCTTTGGTGACACACCATGGACTCCACACCTGCCACCTGAAACTGATGTTTCCAACTTCACTTTTCTCTCCTTCTTCCCTCAGCTTTGTAAGAAAGCTTGGTCTGTTCTCTTTTATAAGGCCTACTTATTTCCCCCATGCCAAGAATCCCTCGTACTATGCTATTCTCCTACTTCTGTCTTGTAAGACTTTTCTGTTTCTTCAGGATCCAGCTCCCTTGCCTAGCAAGTGTCCCCAAGTAAACACTCAATGAATACCCCTATGTACAAGTACCCCATTAGGGAAAACAGACCTTGCTTCTCCATTCCCCTCTCAATCTTTCTCTGCCTCTCCCTCTTTGATGCACACACTGTAACCTTCAGGCTGATTTCTGCCTGCTGTCTCCACGGGAACTACTACCCTTTGAGAAGCAAGTGATCTAAAAGCTCCTTGTTTTATCTGGTGCTCTGATACCTCTGCAATGCTCTATACCCCCTTTTTATGCATTTTTAGGGTTTCTTGATTCCTTTCTTAGACATTCTTTTGAGGTTCTCAACTCACTTCATTAGAATGAAGTTAATCTCTCAGATTCTCATTTTACTCTTCCAAATGTTCCTTATTGCTCTCCTTCCACGGTTCTTCTTCCTCATCTACCTCTTATATGCATATACTCTCCATTTCTTCACTTACTCAACAATCCAGGGAAGGGGTCAAGTCTCAAGACGGGCCTCAAGGATTCTGAGAAAGCACTTGTCATTTGGCTTCAGTCTACCTCTCTAGACCTCTCACTCTGAGACCTGGCCCCACCCCCTTTAGATTGCTTGTTATTCCCTGAAGAGTTTATGTTCTTTCCCAGCCCTTTCCTTTTATCACAACATTGAATTTCCCCCCTTTCTGCCTTTCAAAGTCCTTTGAGTAAAACCATCTTTAAGCCTTTACTGATCCCCAAGTCAGAATTAATCTCAAGTTCTGTTTTAAAAGTTGGAACATCCATTCTTTATGCATTCCAACACAGACTAGTTGGTCGTTCATGTCTGTTCTAAGCGCTACTGGTTTGCTCCCCAGTAGTGACTTCTTGATTTCATTTTATTTAGATGCTTCTATCAGTAAGTAACAGATGCCAAGCTCTGTATGCTAAAGCATTATAGAAGATGGGGGAGAAATTGCATTGAAAAAATATCCTTCAAGAAATATTCTCAAGTTGGATTTAATAATAAAAATGTGTGTACAGGTACCCAGGCGTACAGAACAACGTTGTGAGCAGAAATGGCCAGTGTTAATCAAGGGAGTTTCAAGCATTTTTGTTGGCTAATGATTAAGTGTGGCTTGGAAATATGCATTGGGCCATGCAGTGACTGGAAAATGTAAAATGGAACTCTACCAAGATGAGTGAAGGGAGAGTGATAAATCATCTCTCTACTCGTATTTTTCACAGTATGTACAGTACAGGTTTTTTTTTTTTTTTTTTTTTTTTTTTTTTTGGCCAGTACAGGTTTTATAGCCACAGAAACTCTTTGAAAACCACTCAAAGACAATGGTGGTCTCATTTCAAAGTTTTGGACTTTCCCTGGATGGCTACTACTTTTGTACTTTCTCTGGAATGTTTGTTATATGTTTATTTTTGTCAGTTTTCCACATCATCACTGTGTCCTTACAGAAAGGTAAAGGACAAGTTTTAAATGGTATTGCATTTCCTTTTCATAACAGATTCATGCCCAAGCACAAAACAATCCATTTACAGAAGATTCTCGGCCTGAAAGGAAGTGGTGGCACTGCTCCATCCGCGGCCCTTCCTTTCCAACATGAGCAGAAAGGTTCTGAGAATTTATTGAAGAATTTTAATTCAGAGTCTGGACCTTGCAATGCTGCACAACAAGAAAACCCGGGTAGCTCACTAACACAGGAGTCAGCCTTGAGAACGTGCGACTCATCAGATAATTCAAGCTCTCACCTGAAGGAAAATAAACAAAATACGACTTTTCATCCCTGTGACATTTTGGGTGGAACCAATGATCCGCAGAGACCACTGCACATCGTGTGGCCTCACAGGTGGTAAGTTTGGGATGTGCCAATTGAGTAAGAGTTGGAGACCGGTAACAGAGAATATAATTCTGATGGTGGACTTAGTAAATTATCGTCCCTATAGCTGTAGGAAAAGACTGCTTTGGTGTGGTAGTACCACTAACATGGTACCAAGGTAGAATTATCTTTATATCCATATAGAAATAGTTGCATGTTTAGATTAAATTGGAATTACAGATAATCATTTGCAGTGATTTGCTTATCTAACAACAGCAGCTAGACACCTCTAGAAAATCAAATCCTGTTCAGGAAGTTTCAAACTATAAAAACAGGATTCCTTATCTATATGTCTATATATATACACACATGTATATGTGCTGTTATCATATGACTGTTTCATATAGACACCGTGTTAAAGCAATATTACCATTAAAACAAAACGATTTCCATTACTTCCTAATTTGTCCAGTTTCAACTGGGTGCCTTTATTTCACCTGTCATAAAATGTATCAGTACATTCGCAGCAGTGCCCCTGCTCCTAAATGCCTCTGTATCGTGCTAAAGCAAAACACTTCCCAGCGGAATCTCCTCTGAACAGGAAAATCAACTGCGGCGTGTAATCGTACCAAATACAAACTCATAAACTCAACCCTGGTTCCTATAAATTAGGATTTAAAGAGGTAAAATGTCCTGATAATCTTCTGGTATTAGGCATGAACATTTTAATCTAGTTTTTATTCCTCCCAGTTAGTTTAATCTGCATGTGGCCTGATTAGAGTTCACTTCCCCCCACAGATTATGGTCTCTTTATTGCAGAGATGCTGGGCTGATCATTAGGTCCGATTTTCTGAGAGCAACTGTTTACAGGTGAAGTAATAAGCACACCACACCGGCCAGGCAAAGCGCCTTTGCCGGGGATTTGACTTCCAGCACATTAAAACTCCAGAAGCTCTCCCAGTTGATCTGCAGCATCTGGTACCTAAAGGGATTTTCATCTTGGACTCTAAATGAATGAACGCAAAATTTGGGGATTGAAAGTTGATGTGGAATGTGTCTTTGGGTTTGTCCGTTCAACTTCACACTTCCGGCATACCCTTTGTATGAAAGTAACTTTTCTTTTAAAGCCGTATTTTACTTAGAAGGGGACGCTGTTTGACATTCTTGTGTGTTATTTTAAAGTGCATCGGGTCTGGATGAGATTAACCTGTTTCAAGGTAAAATAGGTGTCATCATTCTCTCGGTCCTGGAAAGCTTTTCCTTTTATTCTGCTAACCTTTGGTTGCCTCCGAAGTAATACCTATTGCAAGAAAATCAGTTCTAGAAAGTTTGGTTCTGGGTTAGCATGGAAATGCAGAATTAAATTTGTAGGCTCCTACTACAAAGCAGCATACTGATATGGGGGGGAAAAGTGAGAACCACATTATTATCCAATCCTTTGCACAAAATAAGACAGAGCTATGTTAATAAAATTAACAATATTAAATTGAATAATTCCCTCTCTTCCTTTGTATATTTTTGCTTTAATTTAATTTAATTGCCTAAAGTTAGTTGCTTAAAGAGATGCAGCATTATGTTTGTGCACATTCTTATTGTTAAAGCTAAATTATTTTTAATTTGGAGGAGAGGGAAAAAAAGCCGCATCAGCAAGAGTAAATGCCAAAATATAAAAGTAACACATTCATCCTTACGGGTAATATAGTAGAACATTGGAAACTTGGAGGTTGCCAGACACATAGCTAACATTAGGGCTAATTTTGAAAATCTAGCGTGCAGTCAATTTTACTGATGCCTGGGGACATACAAGGTAGAAGCTGACAAGAGAACTAATTTTGTTTGGGTTATTTACTGCTATGCATCATCCGCGGGTTCCCGCCTGACACACAGCTATATGAAGGGGGATATTATCACACACTCAAAATTTATGTTGACATTCGATATTTGTTCAATATGTCAGCAGTATTACTTTCATAATCAAAAGAGTAAGAAAAAGAGAAAAGAAAAGCACTTTATGCTCATATAGATATATCTTTTTAATAACAGTCTATAAGGTTAATATAGTTTACCTTTGAGAGTATACAATGAAAACAAGCAGGGTTAGGAGGGGAAATGACAGAAAGCATCAACCCGAGCTGTTTGTTTGCCATTACCTAAGCGAGCCATGTCAGCTCTCTGGCCCGCGTCTGATAGCTATTTGTTGTACAGAGAGCACAGCATAAAAAAAAATATCAAACTCTTAATACTATTGTGTGCCCATAACCATCTGTCACTGCTAGCCTGGAGATGAGAGGAAGATTACGAGGAATAAACACTGAGCCGCCGAGCATTGGTAAAGCCTTCGGGCAAAAAACTCTTGTGAGGACATCAAAGACATTCTAATTCCGAGGCAGTCAAGGATTACAGTGTGTAACCTGTGCTGACAACAGATAAATGACTGGCAATATTGTGCCAGAGCTGTTGGGTCCTGCATGGAGTACTGATGATGATGATGATGATGTTATCTTGCAGAATGGACTCTGCTGGGATAATTTTATGATAAAACACTTTTTTCAAATGCCACTGGGTCTAGGCAGACATTTACTAGCTACAGGGGTAGCAATCAGTTTCTTCAAAATTTACTGTTCTAAGCCCATTAGAGTTCCAACACAGCAAGGCTCTTCAATGAAAATCTAAAACGCCTATATTTTCTTTAGGAGAATATATGCAAATGTCGTGAGCTGAACTCCTACCCTTTAGTGGTAGATGCTTTATCATCTGATTTATGTAAATTTGCTCATAAAAATACAGTTTATTTTTAATTGGTGAATATGAATTAGAAAATTAAGATTCTGGCTCAGCATTCGTCAGACATGCCCGGTCCCAAGCACACATTTATTTATACCTCTGATCGCCTGGGTAGAAATCCTAGAACCGACCGGTCGATACGAACTATATCCTCAAGGAGACCATTGGTCAGTACTAGAAATGACCAGGGTTGGATTTGCAGGCTCAACCCTCTTAGTTTGGGGCCTCCCCCACCTCTATCTACACCTCCCTCCTTCCTGTCCTTATCGGGAGCTAATTAAACTACCTGCTCGAGGCGGGGTTTTCTTTAGAGTAGCCTGCGGGAAGCTCTGCGGCCTGGCCTGTCGCCTTTTTGCCTTGGCCACTTAACAGAGAGAAGGGACTTAAGGAGAGGGAACACAGGGATGATTGTTCCCCCTGTAAACAAAAGGGAGAGACGGCCACCAGAGAGGGCAACAGGATTCTCGGAGCCTGTCATTACCTTGCCCAACAAAACAAAAATAAAGGCCTCCTCCTTATCATAAAAAATATGCCCATGAAATCATGCCGTTGCAGTCGCCAACTCTAAAAATGAAGTGATGCTGACCTCATTGTGTTAGTTCCACGCCGGGATCATGAATGGTCTAAAATATAGTGTTAGCCTCTAACATATCTCGTACTAAGTCAACCAAATGTAGAGCCTCCTTGCTAGGATATGTATCAAAATCAAAAGTGACATTTTCTAGAAGATACATTCTGGCTTTAAATCTGTGTTAAAATGTCTGTGCATGAGAACAGGCCCTTCACTGCAATGCTTGCCCCCTCTCTTCATTCTTTCTGAATCTGAGCTTGTCAAGGATTATAGTGTGCAACCTCTGCTGACAGTAGATAAATAACTGACAGTATTTTAGCAGAGTTGCTGGGTTCTCTGCAGAGTAATTTGTTTTCTCCCTTCTACCCAGTCTTTAGTGTTTTGTTATAAACATCTGTAGCAAGGCATGGTTAATAGCAACGACTTAGAGAGAAAGACCTGTAAAAAATACACTGCAATTGGCAACGCCTTTTCTTAAACCCATTTTCTTTGTAACTATTACAACGTTTAAATATTCTCTTGATTTTAATGGGCACCGAAGGCATACTGCTGGAGGGACAGAGAAAGTAAGTTTACAAGACGTTGAAAGATAGCACTCTTAAGGCTGCGGTTCTCAAACTCTTTGATCTAAAGACCCCTTCGTGCTCTTAAAAATGACTGGGACACCGTAGATCTCTCTCTCTCTCTCTCTCTCTCTCTCTCTCTCTCTCTCTCTTTTTTAGTTACACCTATCAAAATTTAGCATATTAAAAATTAAAGCTAAGGGAAAACTTTTAAAAATCTACATTAAATCATTGAAAAGTAATAGTAAAGAACCACATACGTGTTAATATTAATGTATTCTTATGAAAATAACTAATGAAAGCAAAATAATTAGTGAGAAGAGTGACATTATTTTATATTTTTGTAAATCTATAATCTCTGAGTCGAAGAGAGTTCAATTTTTATATCTGCTTAAGTATTCAATCTGTTGCAATATGTTGTTTTGGTGGAGGTTTCGGAAGAAAATTCTGCCTCACAGAGAGAATTGGAAAAGGAAAGAGTGTTTTAATGACCTGCTCAGATTATTGCAGGTATCCTTTGCTGCTACCCGGCAAGTAGGAGTTTCTCAGAGATCTCCGAGATTAGACCACTCAGTGGCTCTTCATACTCTCTTGCTTGGTGTCTAAATGGATTTTGTAACATCGCGCATTGGTCACTTGGAAAATACGTGATTGATGAATTGTGCAGATCTTCCAAGTATTGACAAAATTCATTATTTCAGAGAATCAGGTTGTTAATATCACCACTGAGATCAGCAGACTTTTTGATTATTGGGAAGTTGTCAAGCTCACGGTGTAGATACACTTTTTCCAGAATTCCAATTTTCAATTAAAATCTTGAATTTATCATTGCAACAAATATTATCGGTCGTTAATAGAGGAGACGTGTTCACGTGGCTCGTATTTGAGAAAATGTCTGCCAAATACCCAAGGCTAATTAACCATGGTTGGCCTATCAGTTCTTAGAAGCAAAATTAGTGTTTTGTGAAAAAAGCAACTAGTCAGCTCGTAACTCAAACAATCATACAAATACTGTTTCTCAAGACAACCAGTGTGTCCTGGGACACAAAGATGCAGTGTGTGTATTTCCAGTTTATCACATTGAATATTAAAAGAAGTCTCTTGAAGGGAGGAAATTTAATAAAATTAGTAACTTTAATGCTTCTTCAAGGGCATTCTTAAGTGAAACGATCTTTTTTTTTTTCTTTTACTGCAAGTGCAGGTGGTCAAGAATGCAACAACTACTAGTTCAGTTTGGTGCCACTGCCTTGAATCACCCTGAGGTCCCAGAACCCTTTTGCATCAGTGTTTCTTCACTATTGAGGCATGTGTCAACACAGTGAAGAAGGCAAATTATGTCTTAGTATTATTGTAAAAATAGTTTGACTTTGCAGAGCCCATGAAAGGGCTTGAATGTCCCCAGGAATCACTGCGGCGCTCTTGAGAACCACTGTCAAACAGAACTGATAATGACATATGTACAAATATGTCTGCCGCCAGTCATTGGATTGCCTAATTTTTAGTTTTCACAGACTCCTTTTTTCTTGCCCTGAATGTTAATATATTAACATGTAGGTTTATATGGCATGTGGATATTGGGGTTTCACAGTTGGTGGCAAACAAGTGTTCATCATATATAAGAGCACTTTTTCTCAGACCAAAGAAGGTTTGTGTCAAAATGGGCTCAGTAGTCAGGAAGCAGTAGGAGAGATCTCCAACGCAAATTCTGTTCTAATCTGAAAGCCCCTCTGCGTGCCTCATAAGTGGGTGTGTTCTGGTTAAGAAAGATCAGGTGCAAGTGGCCTGTGAGGCACGTTGAGGAGTTTGAAATTGTTAAGAGTAGCTATGGTGATAAGTTCCACCATGACTCCATTACATGGACTATGGGAAAATTGTCAGAGCTTTTCACTTAAAGTGGAGTGACTTTTTATGAGCTATATGTTACTTGCAATATTTTCCGTAAAGTAATGATAAAACAATTTATGCAATGTTGATTGTGGTTAAGAGTGTAAATTTGGAAAGGAAAAGGCTCAGTCATTGAGAAATAAAAACAGATTTGAAGCATACTTAGGTAAATCATATACTGTAATATTGAAAGAATTTGACATATTTTTAGAAACTTTGGCAACTTCTAACTGAAAACAAATGATTGATATAAAATGGAAAATTGTACTTTATTACTTAAGAGTAAAATAAATTACTTTTTTTTTCCATTCTTTGACTCTGAGGTTTAAAAATACAACTTTGAAAACAAAATTGATGACTGCCTTCTGAAAAGTGTATGTTAAATAGATTGGATGTTATACTTTTTGATTTTCTTGTTGTCCAAGTAACTTGGGGAAAGTTTAGCAAATAGATTGTCTTAAATCTTTCAGGTCTCATTGGTGATTGCTTAAGAATAGGATACATGAGGAGGACAGTCTTCAGGTGCCACAGCAGGATAAGAACTGAGAAGCAAAGTGTTAGATTTGGGACACCAATGTTCTCTTTCTATTTCAGTGTTATGAATAAATCTGTTTTTCTTTGGGAGAAATGATCCCCACAGAATTATAGTTCTGGAAAAGATGATCATGTCGTCTGGCCACCTGCCTTTCAGCATACTCCACCAAAGTGAGACCTATGAGAGTCCATCTTACTTGTCCTCATCTCCAGAAAAGATGATGCCCCTACATGCCTTCCAGTAGCACTATTCATTTTCACATTTAAATATCTTTGATGTAAGGAATTGATTATAGATTTATTCTCAATTCAGTGCTAAGCTCTCTTCAGTTATATTTCTTAGCCTATGGGTATTTTTGTTTGTGTGTTTGATGGTATTGGTTTGTTGGTTGGTTGGTTCATTGGTTTTTGTCCTTAAAACATCTCAAGTGAACTCTATCACTTAAAAAACAAACAAAAAAACAAACAAACAAAAAAAACTCTCCAGAGAACTTTATCAGAGTCTTTGAAAAGTAGTAATCAAATACCTGGCTTAGATTTCAATGTGTTACATCACTTGCTTAATTTGTCTTCTAAAGTAGTACTATCAGATGAACCTCTGGGAATCTGGTACAAGATTTTTAATTAGTAGGAAAACAAATGCTGGGAAATTCAAATGTATGGCCAAAAAACATAACCTTAACAAAATTCCATTTATATTTTCTAAAATTCCACTCCTAGATGCCTTGCTACTTTCCAAACTATTGAACATATGAAAAATATAACAAACTGAGCTCTGGTTTCTCCTTGCTTCTTGGGCTGTTTCTAACTTTCCCACATACCACATCAGCATGAAGAACATTCACCAAATGGTCCTTACTGTCTTAGTGTTATTATCTCTGGAATATCATTAACTAAAGCTCTCGTTATCCTTTTCTTCCAAACAGGGTTAAAAAGATCTCTAAACTTGGCTCCTTAAACATACTAATTGGTGCAAAAGATGCTATTTGATTATGGTATGCTTATGACAGTCATCTTCAACCACTCAAGACCTATATCTGCTTTTGCTTCATTCTATCTCAAATGTTTTGATAAAATCCCGTACCCTATACCCCACTGATTTATTTAATACTGCAGGTCAGGAGTGAGTGAGTTGGGAAGTAGATAGCTAGGTCATATGGATAGATGACTGAGCAGATGAACGATGGATGGCTAAGTAGGTAGATAGATTACCTGTTTACTACATATATGTATGTCATATATGTGATGTGTGTAGGGGGGTAAATATATTTCTCCTTCCAAGTCACCAAACCTTTCTTTTTATGGTCCCTGTTGACCTGATCCCTATTTAGCACACTTTTTCCTCCTTTTTTCAGGATTTAATATCCCTCCTATTGTTCTCAATGTATGGTGTTTTCTCTTTTCATGACCGTAATTACCATTATACCTTTTTAAAGATGCCCTGAAATCCTCTGCCTTCCACAGACAGGTGCCCTGATTTCAATTCCAGTGATGTGTGAATTCCCCTGCCTGTGAATTTTCATGCACCGAGGTCACAGTGCAGTCCACTGCACCACATAAGCGTGTAACAAAACTGCACTTTCCACACTGCCTCATCTCATGTTTTAAGTGGTGTCGTTTGGTTTAGCCTAAAGTACTCCAGGATAGAGACAGAGACATTTTTTGGAGGGGGGTGGTGGGGAGATTTTTTTCAATAGCATCTGGCTGGAATACCGTAGGATATGTAGAATATTTAGTTGATGTTACGTAATGCTGATGACGATGAATCCTAGGGTGACTCTGGTGATTGCCTCTTACTCATTCAGTAAGTCCAGTTGAGGATGAGTTTCTCATCCTGAGAAGAAAGAAATGAAAATATAAAAGGCTTCAATTAACCAAATGGCAAGTGGAGATGGTCACGGGATCAGCATTGCTTTTACAAAACATATGTTTTGTTTGTTTTAGATTTGTTTTTTTTGGGGGGGGAGGGGCTAGTGAAATGCCTTTATAGGAGTTATAAAGACAAATCCCGCAGGACTTTGTTAAAATGGAATCATTCATTTTAACAGAAGGGTAATAGAAAAAGTGTCATTATGTTGTTTGGGAAGAAGGGCTCAAACTGGTTAAAACCAAAATATTTTCTTAGTTATCACTGAAAAATAAATCCAGAAGGGAAGATCCTTCTAGGTTATTTTTTTCACCTACCCATCCGCCATCATCCAGATGTGTGAACCATTTTAAAACAATTCATTGAAATTACTTTCTAAACTGTTAACGATCCCAAGTGAATGAGAGTCTATGGCTTTTCTGAGTTATCCAGACTAAGCTTCAGTGTCCAGATTTTTCTTTCTTTCTTTTTTCTTTTTTCTTTTCTTTTTTTTTTCTCAATCACACCAAAGAATTCTAAGTTAGAATAGCAATAACTATTATAAAATATGTAAGGGTTTTTTTTTTTCCCCTTGTATCATCTTATTGGCTATGCAACTAATTAGCTATTTCAGCACTATTCAGGCTAACATCATTTGTTGGTTAAACAAAAGAAGGGGAAATTTCAGAAACACAAAGAGCCGAAATGTTTGAGATTTGTTCTTACTCAGATGTATACCTCATAGTGCCTATCTCCTGTTGAAGGAAATAATTTATCCTGATCTTAGTCAAAAGCATTTCTCTCTTTGCTGTCCTTTTTTATTAATTTAGATATGTTTCTAGGATGAGAAATGATGTTACTTCTAATTATGGTTACATGTAGTTAATTTCCTTCTTTTTCCTAAGCTTGGTGTGAAAGGCAGTTTCCTCCAAAAGAGGGGTGGGAGGGGGATGGGGGGAGCTGGTTACCGGGAGGGGAGAATACTGATAGAGCTGATCTTCCTGTTGCCTTAGCAACAGATTTATTTATTAGGGGTTGAAATGACATGAGTTAATATACCGCATACCTGCTGATCGGCAAACTCCCCTATTTCAGCTGCAGTTGACAATTAAGTCCTGGACAGCTACAGCCAGGGGTTAATGTTCCTCATTAGGAGAACTAGGTCATTACTGGGAAATCAAGGCACTTAAGGCAGCATGGGTAAAATACAAAATTCAGCATCCAGACGAGTGAGGCTTTTTTATGTTAATTAACCTTATTTTCCTAGGTTTAAAAAAATCTTATATGCACATGACAGTGGATCAATTAATTGAAAAAAAGAGCTAGTTTACTTTACTCTGAGTTGTCTTCATTTCCTTTGCAAGGATTTCATTATTTTATGGAAAATTCTTATGTCTATATGATGAGTAAAAAGGGTATTAAAATTAAGAAGGGAATCATCATGGAAATCAGCTTTACCACAAGGGAATGAGCAAATAAAAGCCTTGGAAATGAAAATAAATAAGCTTTGCTAATACCTCACCTAAGGAGCAGAATATAAGCCCATCAGAGCTGGGAGATATTTAGAGGTACTTCTTTGCTTCTTTATTAAGCAGTTACATAGTTATTTGACCTTCAGAAACTGAAACTTTGGAAAAGTGATTCCAAGTGGTTTGTAAACATTCTATTTGCAGAAAGCATGTAGCAGTTTAACAAACAATAACTTTCCAGTTCATAATTGGCTTTTTTTTAATACCAATAAAATTAGATACATTAGTTGAAAGTTTTTATTAAAATGTCTGAGTGGGTGTTTTTTTCCACTTGATAAGTTCATAAATAATGTATCAAGCCCCTTCTGAAAGCTTTGTTTTCTTATTTCTTTAAAGAGCCGTTATGTTGAAAGGGGGGTATTTACAGAGTCGAAACAGATTTATTGCCCAGAATCCTCTTTTATCTTCATTTCGGTACTGTGCCTCCACTGAAGCCACTTCTGACCAGTTCTTTCACTTACGGTAACTTTCTCTGTGCGACATAGACCAAAGCGAAAAGGTGCTCTTTCCAGCTGTATCCCCTGAACCACTTCTTCCGCTCACCAGAAAAATCTGAATCACTATGATTCTTCTCCCTCTACCCAAACACTATAAATGGTTGGTTGATTGACTTCCAGTCAACCTATTTCCAGAGACTTAGTTTAGAATTCCTGTTGTCCTTTTCCCCCTCATGGAAAAAATGCACAACTCTCCTTTAATTGATTAGCTCTCGGTGATTCAGTATATATTTTCACCTCCTCCCCACGATTGTTCTCCTGTTATCTAAGTGAGACGAGGCTCTTAGATGACTTCTTTAGAAAATACCATTGTAGGGGCGCCTGGGTGGCTCAGTCGGTTAAGCGTCTGCCTTCAGCTTAGGTCATGATCTCAGGATCCTGGGATCAAGTCCCACGTCAGGCTCCGGGCTCGGCAAGGAGTCTGCTTCTCCCTCTTCCTCTGCCCCTCCCCTCATTCATGCTCTCTTTCCCTCTCTCTCTCATATAAATAAATAAAATCTTTAATAAAAGAAAACAGAAAATACCATTCTGGTGAACCTCTGTATTATATATATTGCCACTTATCATCTGACTTAACATAAAATTAATGCATTAGGTGGCACCTGTCAGGGCTGCTTCCTTCAAAAAAGCATTTCCACTCTGAAATTAGATGTGATTCTTACACAACAGCCTCTTTTCACCTACCCTGACCAGTCCTTGGTTTCTAACAAGTTCTCTCAAAGAAAAAATTGTTTCCCCTTTTCAGAATCAGCACCCGAGAGCTAGAGTTATAGAATAAGGGGATATGGAAGAGACTCTTAGGTATTCCCCAGACTTCTTTCTCTTTTTCTTGGGAACACGGTTGGACTGCATGTTCCAGGCTCCATTGCAACTTGGCATGGCTTTATGACTGGGTCTTAGCCATTAAGTGTAAGCAGATGTGATGTGGGATACTTGAGGGCCCCACTTCCAGGTGGGGCATAAAAATATGCCACCCCACAGTATCCAATGAACTCTCCCTTTGGAAGGGGCAGACATAGGAGGTGTCTTGTTGAAGATGGCAGTGCCTCCACTGGCTTGGGGCCTTGAATGACCTCTAGAAGAAGGCTGCCCTTTTGATCTATCAACCTGACTTTATTTTTTTTTTAAGATTTTATTTATTCATGAAAGACACAGAAAGAGAGAGAGAGAGAGGCAGAGATACAGGCAGAGGGTGAACCAGGTTCCCTGCAGGGAACCTGATGTGGGACTCAATCCCTCGTCCCCAGGATCACGACCCAAGCCAAAGGCAGGCGCTCATCTCAGCCACCCAGGGGCCCCAACCTGACTTTATAACGAACCATTATGCTTGTTTTTTTTTTTTAATCCCCTTCACCTATCATATAAGTCATTTTTAATGTAGCCCACATCCCTACCTTAATGAGTGCAGACAGCTAGTACAGTAATCCAACAAATATGGCAGTGGTTTGACTTGAAAAGTAACAATGGAGGATGTAAGGAGCGGCCAGGATCTATTTTAAAGATTTTGGCCTAGGTGGATATATACAGGTGCTATTTACTGAGATGTGGATATATGTAGGTACTATTTGCTGAGATGAGAATGCTTGGGGAAGAGAAGGTTTTAAAAAGTTTGCCTTTGAATATATTAAGCTAGAGATACCTCTTAGAATGCTAGTGGAGATTTCCAGCTGGAAGCTAGATGAACAAGTCTTTTTATTCAGATGAACAATCCAGGCCAGAAAACAGAGATTTGGGAGTTCATCAGCATGGAAATGTTCAATTCCTATAAAATATTTAAAAATTTTGGATTTTAAGTACACTTTTAAAGTTTCTTCATTTTCAACATTAAATCTACACTAATTCTGTGGACAGCAGTTGCAGCTTGGTTATAGGGTAGTGTAGTAGAGTCTGGTCTCTCTACAAGTCCTGGGCCTCAGTTAACCAGCCTTGTGTGTGCCTTTTAAGCCAGTTACCTAGTCTCCAGCTTCAGTTTTCTTCTTTATAATATGGGAATAATATTAACACATTATACAGTTGTTCTGAGGGTTAGAGGAGATGATATATGTAAATAAGTCACCACAGTTCCTGGCATAGAGTAAGCATGTAATAAGCATAAGCTATTATTAGTAGTAAATAATACAGAGTGCTTCATTACCTCACAAGGCACTGTCACTTTGGACCACTGTCTCTTATTGGTTAAAATCAATTTTTTTTTCTTAACTCTCCTAGAAAAAGAAAAGAAAAGAAACAGCTAAATAAAGTCGTCTTTTTTTGTCTTCATTTTCAGCCTACCCAAAACAAGTACATACTGTACAGAAAAATGGAATTAAGCTACAGAGCACACACTTGTAAGGAGCAGCATCTGCCTTGTAAATGAAGTCTATAAAAGGCTACCAAATGTCCCTTCACATTTTTATGATTGTTAGGGTATTACTAAACCTGGATGGAAAAATGTTTTTTGAGGCTCTTACATCAAGCACCCACACTGTCAATATCACAAATTATTTCCGTTTTTTATAAGATGGCTGCCCTGCGGCTTCCTTAGGAAAGGCAATGCTATTTTAGCAGGAGTGATATAGTTTTAAAGATGTGATTTGGTAAGAAGCACTTTCTACCTTTATAATTGTCACATTTTTAAGCACATGCCTTTTAAAAACAAAAACAAACAGCTTTAATGGGATATAATTTATATATCACAAAATTCACCCATTTTAAATATGCAATTTAATAGTTTTTAGTAAATTTGCAGACCTGCGCAGCCATCACCACAATCCAGTCTTAGAACATTTCCATCGCTACAGAAGGAATTCTTCTGCCCCTTTTCAGTCATTCCTTGTTGACCCTGACCCCATGAAACCACTAATCTGCTTGCTCTCTCTGTAAATTTGCCTCTTCTGGACATTTCCTATAAATGGAATCATACAGTAGGTGGTCTTCTGCTTCTGATTTCTGTCACGTAGATCAGTGTCCTTGAGGCTCATCCGTGTTGTAGCGTGTATCAGGAGTCTCTTCTTCCTAATGCTGAATAATACTCCACTGTATGGATATGACGCATTTTATTTATTCATTCATCGTTTGGTAGACATGTGTATTGTTCCTACTTTTTTGATGATTGTGGATAATATTCCTCTGGACGGATTCTTCCATAGAAATCTTTGTGTCGACATACGTTTTCATTTATCTTGGGTAGATACCTAGGAGTAGAATTGCTAAGTTGTTTGGTAAATTTATGTTTATTTTTTTAAAAAAACAAGCAGATTGCTTTTAAGAACACTGAGTAATAACTCTTCCTTCTGAGGTTCATTCATTCATTTCAAAATATATTTGAGTTTCTTCTAAAGCTAGACATTGTACTAAGTACTAGATATAGGCAACTCTTTTTTTTTTAATTAATTAATTTATTTATTTGAGACAGAGAAAGAGAGAGAAAGAGAGAACACGAGCAGGGGGAAGGGCAGAGGGAGAGAGAGAAGCAGCCTTCCTGCTGAGCAAAGGAGCCCAATGTGGAGGCTCAATCCCAGGACCCTGAGATCATGACCTGAGCTGAGGGCAGATGCTTAACCAACTGAACCACCCAGGTGCCCCTAGGCAACTCTTCATTATCCACTGTAACTGGAAGGAAATGTAGTCTGGATATTTCAGATCCCCTCCTTATTCCTAAACCTAATATTGGGCATTCTTTCAAGCGTCTTCACAAAAATTCTATGATCTCACTAGACCTATTACTCTAAACATGTACCTAGCATGTATATGATAGGTAGTTGCCAGGAATTCAAAGAAGAAAGGCAAAATACTCTGCTCTTTAGGGGCCCACAGTCCAGGAAGGGAGACAAGTTTATAATGCTTGCATATATTCTCAGCATCTTTGCGTTTTTCAAAAATATAATATCTAATTCAGACTCCTTCTTTTCCCCCCTAAACTCCTATTTATAAATAGCACACTAATTCCCCTCACTCTGGGCTGCAAATGATTATCTTCTTTGATTTCTCATCGCTTTACTCTGTTAGCTTCATATGGCTACTATAACAACATATTGCATACTTGACAGCTTAGAACAATAGAAATTTATGCTCTCACAGTTCTGGAAGCCTGAAACCCAAAGTCAGTATCACCTGGCTAAAATCGAGATTGTCAGTAGGCCTCACTGCCTCCAGAAGATCTAGAGAAGAAACCATTCCAACTCCTGCCACCTGCCAGCCTTGTTCAGGTTATGGCTACCTCACTCCATCCTCTTCCTCTGGGGTCCTCCTCTTCTGTCTGTATCAAATCCACCTTGCCTCCTTCTTGTAAAGATGGACACATGTGATGCATTTAGGACCCAGCCAGATATTCCAGGATAATCTCCCAATCTCAAGATCGTTAACCACATCAACCACATCTGTACAGTCCTTTTTTGCCATATAAGGTAACATTAATAGTTTCTAAGGATTAGGATGTGAAGATCTCTGGAGCGGAGGGTTGGGGGGGTAGGTATTCAAACTAATATAAACTGCAAAAAATAAATAAATAAATGAAAATAAAAAATAAAAAAATATACTGCATATGCAGTCAATATGAAGTCTTTCATTCATCCATTCAGCCACTCATTTAATGTTTCTTGATCATAATATTACAGAATTAAGACTTGAGGATACAGTAGTAGGGAAAAGTTCACACAAGCAGTCCTTGCCTGCCTGGAACTCATAGCAGACCTTAATCAAGTAAAATTTGCCTCAGAGAAGTGTTACAAAGGAGAGATGGAAAGACAGAATGACGTGTAGCTTTTTTGTAGACATCCATTATAAATGCTTTAAGCAATGCTGAAAAGAACAAATTAGATGTCTACCATAAATGAGTATAATTCTCCTTTTTGATATTTCTTTCCCTCCATCTTTCTATCTCATAGTTTGGAACTTATGTACTATTTTGCTTTCTTTAAAGTGAGTAAGTACCCTAGTGGTTTTAATATTCCTCAAAAATTGCTTTGTTGGTGGCAAGTTCATCTCAAAATATCTTTCATTTCTCTATTATTCTTTGAGGACATTTTTTTCTGAGTATACAGTTCTGGGTTGAGATTACATTCTCTCAGCTTTATTTTACTACTGAGACATTACATTATCAGGCTCTTCTCTCTAGCTACTTTAAAGACCTTTACTTTGTCTTCTGTATACTTTACTTTCACATGATATTTGTAGGAATGGATTTCTCTTTGTAATCTTATTTGGGCTTGGTGAGATTTCTTAAATCTTGGAATCAGTGCCTTTCATCACTCTTGCAAAATATTCACACTTATATCTACAAATTATTGCCTCTGCCTCATTCTCTCCTTTTAGGGTTCCAGGTATTGATCTTTCTCACCATATCCTGTTTCTTAACCTACCTTCCATATTTTACATATCTTTTTAATTGGGTTTATCTTCAAGCTTACTATTTCTCTCTTAATTCCAATCATTTTTTAAATCTCTCTCGAACTTCTTTTTGTTATTTTTTCAAAATGAGCTGGTCAGTTTTAACCATCCCTTGCTCTCCATATAGTCTCTTATTTCCTTAAACACTTCAAACACACTGTTATAACCTACGTTTGATCTTTCCAATAGCTGAAACCTTTGTGGCTCTGCTGTCTTTCCTCTCTTTGTGCTTGGTGTCTTGTTTCCTGGGTGCATTTTATTTTTCACCATAAATCCATATTCTTTGGAACTTAACAAGGGGAATTCTTGGAGAAATGCCTGAATTGTATCTGGATTTCTCCAGAGGAAATGTGCATTTGCCTGTGTCAGATGTTTAAGGGAGCTACCAGCCCAGCACTAGTTGAAACTAAATTCTCAGTTAAGATTGTTTGTTGTCTCGTTGGTTGGTTGGTTGGTTAGACCACTGAGGTAGCTTCAGAGTTGTTTGAGGGCCAATGCAAGATGAAGATGTTGCAGGAGAATTTTATTAATCTGTAACAATAACATACATTTTTACATCTCTCCAGTGGATTCTTTTCATTCCATCGCACTGGGTCCCCTTGCCCCTGGTTCTAATCCTTGTAAATGTAAACCTAGACTACTGTAATCACCTCCTTATTTTCTCTTCTCTGACCTTAGCACAGTCTAGTTCATCTCTTGGGTTAATACACAGTACTGTCTCCATGTTATTTTGCTCAGAGTCCTGTGGCTTTCACTCTCTTCATCAGTCATCTCAATCTGGCTGTCCATTAAAATGAGGTTTTTGTTTCTTTTTTTTTTTTTTTTAAATTAGAAATGCCTAACCTCCTTATCCCAATTAAACCAGAATTTCTGAGCGTTGAGCCCTTGTGTCATCCCAGTCAACTCTAATGTGAGGCAAGACTGAGAACTATTAGCCTGCCAAAAAAAAAAAAAACACAAAAATGGAATTGTCTTCATCTAGCACTTAAGACTTCATAGCATAGTGGTGCTCAACCCTGCTGTATATCAGAAAATACCTAAGTGCAAGCCAAACTGAACGCTGACTCAGTTGATGTAAGATGGAAACAGCAGAGTGGAGCTTTTAACAGTTCCCTAAAGCCTACAACATGCAGGATTGAGAACCACTGTTCTAGAATCATAAATTAACAAACGTACAAGGGTCAGGCTGGTAGCATTAAGGAGTGAAAGGGTTAGCTGGGAACTGTGGGAAACTGGAGAGTTTCCCACTCCATATACGGCAGGCAGCCCTTCCTGATTACAAAATATGGTCATCACTTTGCAACTCCTGCTCTATAGTGTAGCCCATTTCACCTTTCAAATCTCAGTATAGAACTCGAAAAATAAGCAAGTATACTTATCCATGTGTGTCTATGTTTGTGTGTGTGCTTCCTCCATCCAGGAACTGGAGGGTACGGCTACCTTACTTTTTTCCCAACTCTACTCTTGCCCATGTGATTCCCTAACTGCAGTGCTTTCCTCCCTCCTCCTTAACTGTGTAAATCATCAACTACCCTGAAAGGACCAACTCTTGCTTTCTCTGACATGAGGATGGAGAGCTGATAACTGGAGATGTGTATTTGGGAGAGGCCCTTCCCAGGCCTGTCCCCCTCTGTCTCATGTAAACCTCTCTCCTCTGGGCTCTAATTAACTTGATGTACTTCTTTGCAATTTAAACAAAACAAAGCTTTATGTAGTGAAACTTTTTGGTATTTTAGCCTTATAGTTTCCACCAAATAGTTGATTTTATGAATAGATATTTATTACATTAAAGAATCCATCATAAAATGTTAAGAATTCTTTATGTAAGATAGTAGCTTTTAGGAACTAGGAGGTCTTAACTTGTGGATTATTTAGATAGGTGAGGATTTTAAAAAGCACTAAGACTGAATAAGAGGTAATTATGGCAGATGGAGTAAATAAGAGGTAGGAAAGAGTAAAACAAAGTATCTCATAATCTGATTTGGGCTGGGGAAAGATGAGTCAGCTGGAATGTCTTAAGTAAACTAACAGTGACAACAAGCCATATTCATTCCTTAACGTAAAATGTTGATGTGCAAGGCATTTATTCAAAAACTTATTAGAATGATCTTGCCCTTTTAGGTGAAGGTACTCATATTTGTAATTTAGCATAAGGACCGTGTAAATGAACTTGAACTATAGTACCAAGTACAAAGAATCCAAGATGTAATCATCACTCATTCATTTATTCACACATTCAACTCATATTTACATGAGGCAAGGAAGTTGGCACCCCCAGTATCCACATATGCCAGATTGTAATGTCTGAGCCCAGACTACAGCCAGACTGCCTGGTTTGAATCCCAGGTCACCCCCTTACCCCTGGGCCACTTGGGCAACGTGGCCAAGTTGCTTAATCTCACTAAGCCTCAGTTTCTTCACCTATAAATTAAGTAGGAGAATGGTACTTACCCCACATGGTTGCTGTAAGGCTGAAATTATTTAATCTCTCCAGTGGTCTTAGAACAGTTCCCGATCCATATAAGGGCTATCTATGCACCTTTGCTGTTGTTATTAATCTTTGTTTCTTTATAACTCAGCCCCGTTACCTGAGGGTTCTCTTGGTGAATTCATGATAATTCAGCAAATTTTAGGTTCTCCCTATTTTTTTCCTTTGGGAAGTACTTAAATTCTAAGGATGCTTAGTAAGCATCAGAGAAGATGGTTTGGTCTCAGTTGGCCCATGGCCACATTGGCATCCTCTGAAAAGAATATTGTCCTGTCTGACTCTGCAAACTTGCTCTCAGTCCTCCCTGACCCAGGCAATCTGTCTTCCTCAGTTGATCCCGTGCCGTGATGGCCACAGTTGCCCCTGCAAAGGTGCTGCCCCCGCCCCCCTCCACCGGCTTCTAGAAGAAAAGGCACAAGACCAAAGTCACTCTCGCATGCAACCAGCTCTCTGCCACCCTGTTTCTCCCAGTTTCCAGCCTTGGACATCCACTCAAGAGTATCTCCATCCTATCCAACTTGCCTCCCTCAGCCCACAGATTTTTCAGGAGTGGGTGGGGGGAGAGGGGGAGATGGGGAGGGAGAGTGTTAAGAAAAACCTACTTAGTGTTGGTCTCTAGAACTCTTATGTAGACTTCAGCGTCAGAATTTTATTATAAAATTCAAGACTTAACTATTTGTCTTCTCTTTGCATTTCTGTTTAATAACCTTACCTTAAGGGCAAAGATTATAGAGTATCTTTGCTCCTCAGGCTGGGGGTGGGGGAAGAGTAGATTTGCAAAGTAGCAAATATCCAGGGAGGAAACCCATTAAGCACATTGATTAATACTTCAAATATTATCCTTCTACACATGTATTGATAGGGCTTCTTTTGAGACCCCTGCCACAGAGAGCTCCCAGATAATTGTAGTACAGCATAATAAGGGAAAACCCAAAAGAGGAAGCAACTCATTCTGCCTAGAAGAGTCAGGCAACGCTTCACTGAGGAAGTGAAGATAATTGAAAGCGGATTCCATCAGGCACATTCCTCCTCAGCTCCTGAACCGCATATGCTGCAAGATAGAGCACCAAACAAAACTGAATGTGAACCTGCGCTCAGGGAGCCCAGAAAGACTCCACCAGAACTGGTAGCAGTGCTTTCTTTCACATTTCCATTGGTAACTCTAAAACTGAGGTGAACGGTCCAGTGGGCGTCCTTCCTTGTGTTTGGGGTGCACCTGGACTGGACCAAAGTGGGAGCAGGTGCGAGGAGGGCTGGTGGCAGCTTGATGTCCCCATTCCTACCTGAGCAACTAGAAAGCTCTGGTCTTCTCTTGTACCAGGGCCTGGAACTGCTGGACTAGAGGCCAGATTAAAAGCTTGTTGCACACCTGACCCGTACTTTGAGAGCCAGCCTCCAGCTGAAGTGAGATGGGCAGAATTTTTCCACACAGGCACCGGCCCATCTCACTTAAGTGTACCCTTTGCCCTTCCTCCCAGCAGGAGCCTTTTAGCTGCTGCCCAGACACCCAAACTGGCTTATGTCTGATATTTCACACGATTCTTACTCTCCTTGTACATCCTTCACCTCTCAATCTTGTCTTCTTGACCTTCCTTCTTTACCCATCTGAACTTACATTCTCTTAGTGATCTGTTTCAATATATTAATCCCCAGAGAATACAAGATACACACATGTGCACAGACATCCTTTTACTTTAAATCACACTAACATATAAATCCTTGCTAGTATTTTAGTGTGTTAACTTCCCGGGGGGATTTATTTACTAGGACCACAGCACCTTGCTAAAACTGGACCGCTAAGATATAGAAGGTTCTGGTTTTAAGGAGCTTCAGGCATTCTTAATAGTTATAGATGAGATTTATAGACAGTGGATTTTCCTTCTCAGCCCTAAAATCAGAGCATAGGAGCACCAACCTGTCTCCTTGACTAGAACCTAGATTCCTCGAGGGTTGGGTCTCTGTTCTCGTTAATTATACTTGTGCCCCAGTGCCTTGTACAAGTTGTGTCTGGCACACGGCAGTGTTCATTCTCCTTTATGGGAATTACTGACTTCACACAAGGATATTCTTGTCTTAAGGCCAAAAACGTATCCTAGGTAAGAGACTTTATTCTTGTTCTGAGTTTTTACACTTTAAATAATACACTATGAAAAAATACCAATTAAGTAGTCCTAGAATCATACTGTGGTGTTTCGTCCTAGATCATTTTGAACATAAAACTGGTATACTTGGCGTGCCTCCTAAGGTCATTGATATGCAAGTAAAAAAAAAAAAAAAGACCCCTTTGTAACTTCTCCTTGGTGGATCATATACTGTGAACCCAGTTTCCAGATGAAAACAGTAAGAGGCATTTATTATGTATCTGTCCTATGAATGCAACAAAGATATTATTTTTTTTTGCAACAAAGATATTAAACCACTAATTTCTTTCCTTGATTTAAATGGGTAAGATTGTAACTCATTTTAGTACTTAGCAGATCTAAAGTGTACCAATTACATTAACATTTCATCTTAAATAACTGTTGAAAAGTATTAAAAGTTTAAGAGTACAAAGCAAAACAGAAATAAATATTGAAGAAACTCTATGCAATAAAAAGTTAATTATTTAATTCTGCTCTTTGAATACACACTATCAAGAATATGGACGGACTTTGTCCTAATGAAAATAGTGTCAAAAGTGAATTACACATAATAGTGAATCATCGGATAAGTTCCCATTTAGAAAGTGTGATACTGGAACGCCTGGGTGGCTCAGTGGTTGGGCGTCTGTCTTTGATTCAGGTAGTGACCCCGGGACCCGGGATCAAGTCCCACATCGGGCTCCCTGCGTGGAGCCTGCTTCTCCCTCTGCCTGTGTCTCTGCCTCTCTCTCTCTCTCTCTCTCTGCATCTCTCATGAATAAATAAACAAATCTCAAAAAAAAATAGAAAGTGTGATACCATTTTTATTTTAAAAAAGAGAAAGTTCCATAAAATTTGACTCTAAATCAGAAGGAAGAGGGTTTTTTTAATGTTTACCTTTTTAAAAGATTACCTTTTTCTTAGGACTTTGCATGGGAAATTCAACTTTCAGTACCATTCTAATCCATGAAAATGGATGAACTATGTAGTCAGAAAAAAAAAAAAAAACTATTTCATATACCAGCCAATGTATTTCTGTAATCCTCCCAGAGAAGATGATTATCAAACAGACCACTTCTTGCAAAAAATACTTTCAATGTCTGATCTCTTACTTAGCACTTTATTCGCTGCTTCTTGAGACTGAACCTGGCACAGAGAAATTCTTAGCACTGGCAGCCCACAAACCCTGTGGATGTTGTGCTGAAGGAGAAATATTTGACTTTGCACCCTAAGCCCACTCTTTACTGTGGAGAAGCACCTTATGCCAGTTCTCTCTGCAAATCCAAGGGTACCCTCATCCACTTCACCTGTGTACCTGTTGATCTTCATTATTTTTGACAGCTTTCCCACCTATTGTGTGGTTCAGGGTTTCTGATGTCTTATTTTTGTGGAAGATCACATTTGCGCTCCATCTCTAGTTCTTCTTGTTGCTTTTGGGTAATTCTGAGAGGAGAAGAGGGATGACAGTTTACTCTCTTGATTTCAGTTCTAATTATCATAAGAAGGCGATTTGGTATGATGTTCTAATAGTCCTGGGAAGGAATGATGAGTGTGTGAACCATATCAAGAAAGGGAAGACAATGATGATAATGATAATGAGGAGTTGGTTCAGGGATTGATTGTTGTTGTGAGGGTGACTGGGTTAATGTGGCTTGGGTGACTGGATTAAAGGTGACATTTGACAAGCTTAGGGATACAATCCTGAGAAGAAAACTCCAGTTGTAGATATGTGTATCTTATACAAACAGAAATTTTACTTTAAATCATATTCGTAACTCCGTGTTGTAAATAATGCCTCCCATGTATTGAAGGCTCACTATACTGTTTCCATGTGTAACATAGTTGACACTTTAGATGCCTCCATGTGTAATTATCAAGGTAAACATTATAAGCTCAACACTGGTACATTCCACTTACTATCAATAACTGATTATAAAGCATAGCAAGCTTTATTTTTCACCCACTTATGATGGCTGTTAAGCTCACGGTGGGGCAGGGGGCACCTGGGTGGCTCAGTGGTTGAACGTCTGCCTTCAGCTCACGGCGTGATCCTGGGGTCCTGGGATCGAGTTCTGCATCGGGTGCCCCACAGGAGCCTGCTTGTCCCTCTGCATATGTCTCTGCCTCTCTCTGTGTGTCTCTCATGAATAAATAAAAATCTTAAAAAAAAAAAAAGCTTTCTGCAATAAGCTAAAGTGAGCATTCAGCATGTTGTAGAAAGAATGTTTTTTTAAAAAAATAAACTCACTAGAGGGGCTCCTGGATGACACAGTTGGTTGAACATCCAACTCTTGGTTTTGGCTTAGGTCGTGATCTCAAGGGTCGTGGAATCGAGCCCCTTGTTGGGCTCTACGCTCAGTGAGGAGTTTGCTCCAGATTCTCTCTCCTTCTCCCCGTACCTCTCCCTGGCTCACATGCTCTTTCTCTCTCTCTCTCTCTCTCCATCTCCTCCCCACTAAATAAATTAATAAACCTTAAAAAAAAATTTCACTAGAATATTTTTGAATTTCCAGTTCAATAAATGAAGAATAAAACAATGATGATTATAATAATCATCATAACAACAACAATAATAATAACAGCTATCCTTTATCGTGTATCTTCTGTTTCCTGGTCATTACAAATTGTTCCATAAACATCATCTCACTTAATCCCCTCAACAGCCCTTTGAAGTGAGTGCGATTAGCCAGACCGTTACAGGTGAAGAAGTTAAATCTCAGAGTGGTTTCGTAGCTTGCCCTGGATTACAGCTACTAAATATCAGAACTAGGATTTTAACCCTCTTTCCATTAGGCTATATTGTCCATCTAAACTGTTTTACTTCATTTATTCTGATAAAACTCACCCTATAGTCATTTATGACTAGAGTCAGAAATGAATTGATGATTATTGGCTTTAGAGAAGTATCTTCTTTTCTTCCTTTGGGTTTGCATACACTTCTAAAGCAAACTATTTAGTCAAAATGATCTTTCACCAAACACACTATATGCCATAGTTGACTAATTATCCGTTCTTTACCAGAAATAATGTGTTCTGATATCTGCTAACCATAAGTATATTTAATTAATTAAGACTTTGGTTCATGTGACTTCCCATTCTGGAGCACCTTTTCTTGAGCAATATAGTTAACTAATAGAATGTAATATTATTACAATATTCAGAATCTTTTGTTCTTTTCCATATGAATAAATAGTATACCTTTAGCACCTAATGTGAGCAACTCTTAATAACTTTAAAATAAGCAACAAATGACTAGAGTAATGAGGTTTGAGGCCCAACTTTTTTCTCTTATGATATTGTAAAAGGAACTAAGTAGAATAATACAGATTAATTCCATTTATAAGGATGTAGGGAAAATGGAGGGAATACATAATTAATCCTGTTTATAAAATGAAAAAACGCAACATATGTAGCAACAAGAACACATCATTTTGAGCAGGTCTTTCTAGAACAGACATTCCATATTGTGTTCCTCCTTTCCCACAGTCATTGCCATGACAATCTGGTATGCTTAACAGTCGCTGCTGAGTAAGGGAGACTGTCTCTTCTAGGGGATCTCTGTGTCAGCCAAAAAACACAGCAGTCTTCTTTGGGTCTAGAAACAAGACATACTATGTGGAATGGACAGGATTTTTGCATTTTTCTCCCCATTGGAGGGATTTCTTATGAACTACTCTGTCCGTTTCTATTTTAACATTTCAGAAATCAGAATGAGGCTTTGGAGTGGATTTTTCTCTTCAAGTTAAGATTCTTTGCCATGTGATTGAAGACCTTGTCATTTCTAGATGTGACAAAATGTCCACAACTGAATATGAAAACCTGTTATTAAGAATTGAAATCCATTTCGATGAAAGACATCTAATAATGCAGACCATGTTTAATTCTCCATTAAAAAAAAAAAACATGATCCTTCATGTCATTTCATAGACCTATCCTACCGTAGTTTTAAAAATATGACTGTCTCTATTCAGCCGTGACAGAACCATCATTCATTCATTTCAAAGTCATATTTTGAGTGCCCGCCAACTTCTGAGTCAAAGAGGTTCTCTGATGTTGTGGGACTTCCAGACTAATTATAAGGGGACAACATACAAGTAATTATGAAGTAACGTAAAAGAACACATTCATGAAATCATTAGTAGCATATGAATGCTAGTAGTGGAGTGATTCAGAGTGAGGATGGCATTTCACAAGGATGACTACTAGTAACAATAGATTTAAAGTCAATGAGAGAGACAATGGACAAGGAGTGGCAGAGAGGTGGGGAGAGCATGTTCCAGACTCAAGAATCATAGGCACAAGAGCTGTAGATTGTGAAGAGCAGTGAGAAAGGGAGAGAATGAAAATGAATATGAATACTAGTGCTTATTTGGGGGGACAGCAAGGATAAATGGTTGATGGAAATATCTGAATGTTGGATAGGGCAGCTTGACTTCAATTTAAAGGCTTTTAGTTACTGTAAGAGAGGAGATATCTCAGGAAAATCATGTTGAAGAAGATAATTGGAAAATGTTTTGGAAGCTGAACTGGCAGGGGAGCAGTCTGAAGCTCAGTGATGGTATAAAGGTATGAGGTGAGAACATGGTATTCTAAAAATGGAAATGATCAAGCAAATCTTAAATTATTTGTCTAGAAAAAAAATGGCAAAGTTGGTAATAAGTTGATTGGCAGGACAAGTTTGGAAGCAGCCTCCTTGCGTTCAAAAATGTGTCTGGCTTCAGATCCTGGAGTATTGGGAGAATGAGGCCATGCTGATACTAGAAAATTGTTTGGTCATTAGTGCTGAGTTCAACAGGGCAGCAGTTTAGTTTTTAAGTATTATGGATGAGTTAGCATTGGAAGGGCCAAGTGAAGATTCTGAATATCCACCTGATTACAAAAATCATAAAATCACCATTTACAGTAGATGGGAGTAAGAAGATTAGATTTAGAAGAGGTGATCTAGATTTAGAGTTGAGTCAAGGTGATAACTTTTTCAACGGTATGCCAGGCCTTTTCTAGACATGGGGAATACCAGATAAGCAAAGGCATAAGTTCTGCCCTCGTGCAACTTAAAACATAGCAGAAGGTAAAGCAGGTGAAACTTTGAAAGTCGGAGAGTTCCAAAAGTAGAGTGAACATTGTAGGAAGGGAGGAAAAACAAGAAAGAATTAAGGATTCTTCAAAAGAGAAATTTGAATGTTAAGAAAAGCATCACTTTTAGTATTTGAAACATCAAAAAATGAGAAACAATTTAAATGTCCATTAGCAGGACAAACTGTTCATAAGTAGGACAAAATTATACTAAAAATTTTGAGATATTAGGTAACCATTTGAAAATGAAATATCTGGGGAACCCCAGGTGGCTCAGCAGTTTAGCGCCTGCCTTGGGCCCCGGGCATGATCCTGGAGACCCGGGATCGAGTCCCATGTCGGGCTCCCTGCATGGAGCCTGCTTCTCCCTCTGCCTGTGTCTCTGCCTCTGTCTCTCTCTCTGTCTCTGTCTCTGTCTCTCACAAATAAATAAATAAAATATTTTTTAAAAGTAAAAATAAAAAATAAAAAAATAAAATGAAATATCTACATGTGTTGGTGGGTATAGATGTCTGTATTGTATTTAGTGAAAATGGAAAGTGCAAAATGACTGATACTGACCTCATATTTATAAAATGAGAAAGATATATACAAAAATACGTTCACACAAATATATATGTTTGCATATGCCTAGAAAGAGGTCAAACCCTGCACACCGAAGAACTGCTGGTAAGGGTTACATCCGAGGAGTACAATCAGGAGGGGTAATAAATAGGGGAATTCAGTGAAGACTTCATGTATTTCTGAATTATTTGTATTTTATTATAATGGGCATGCTTTTTTTTTTTCACAGTTGAAATGTATATTAAAATAATTGTAGATTCATCTTTAGTTGTAAGAAATAATACAGAATCTCATCCTGGAACTCTGATGCTATAAATGTTGGATCTTCTGTTGTCTCATAGGTCCCTGAGGTTCAGTTCTTTGTTTACGGTTTGTTTTTTTTTTTTAATTTTTTAGTCTGTTTTCTTGCTGATGTTCACATCAGGTAAGTTCTGTTTATGTCAAGATCACTGATTCTGTTCCATGCAATAGTTTTTCTACTATTGAACCCATCCAGTGAGGATGCAGGTCTTTTTTTTTAATTTCCTTTATTATACTTTTCAGCACTATTATTAACATCTTTTAGATGCTGAGATTGAGCACTTTAAAATCGTAATGTATGCTTCCTGACAGGGTAAAATAGGAAACAAGAATCATGAATCTTCCTATATAAGAGGTAGAAACACAATTCTCAGAGGTGTCAGAGGGTTTCCTAGACTGAACCCTGCAAGAAGTTTCTAACTATAAAGAAGGTGGACTGCTGGGGTAGCTCCCAGGATAGCTAGTGAGAGTTTTGAATGTATTTCTTCATATCTCTTAGAAATGTTATAATTCAAAATATACATATAAATGATTAGTTGGTTTCAGATTACAGACCCAGTCACCACATTTGACAAGGAACAACTTTATTACAGAGGGAAATAGAAGACTTAGTAATGAATTGGGTAAAGAGTTTAGTTTCACAGAACCTCCCAGGTCTTAGAGGAAGTAATTATGTACATTATGATGATTTAAAAGTATGTGTAATAGTGGATGCCACTTAAGTAACATCCAAGAATGGGGAAGACCTAATTCATCTTAATTAAGGCTCTTCATGGCTTGCCAGTTCTTTGAGGCATGGGTATCTGCAGACTTGCTGGCCAGAGTTGCAGAGAAGAAGAGCTTATTGACAAATTAGATGGCTGAATGAAATTATTGTATACAATATCCAGGGAGAGAGGAAATCATTGTTAAAGAGAAACAACCTGGGGCTCTAAGCTTTTAGCAATGGGGAGATTTAAAAGGTAATCATGTTGTGGTACCTAATGGGAAAAAAATGATTTCTTTTCATGGGGTGGCCATCTGGATAGAATGAGTGGGAAGATTTAATTGGAGAGAAGGTCATTGGGTTGTAGTCTAAGTACACTATGTGGAAAATAAGCAAGGATCATTTATAAGAAGACAGAGTATGATCAGTGGTGTCAAAGGTAAAAGAAAACATAAGAAGCATGAGAATAATTGGGGCAGGTGTGGGAATTGGTATTGTTAGAGAACACTTTCATCCAAGAGAATGTGGGAATGGGAGCAAAGTTGTAAGGAAAACACAAGAAGGAGAAAAGACAGATGACACTCATGTTCTAAGTTGAGATGATCTGTGAAAAGTCACCTAGAAATAGCTCATTATTGGAACTCTTATGATCATAAATGTTATCGGGTAATAGGAATAACTTAAAAATGCCAAAGACACAATTAAAGAAATTGTAGAGTAGGGAGTAGGATAACAGGCTTCAGGAAGGAAATGGAAAATAAGAACACAGGTCTCTCAAAAAGAAGCAAGGTGGAAGATCTGGAGCTCTAATAGACTGAATTTTGAAAGGCAGACATCTCTCCCTCTGCTGTTAAGAGGAAGGATGAGGATAGGAATGTGCAGATGGCATGAAACCCTGACATGCATAAATTAGAATTTTATTTTTCTATAAATTAATTTCTGTGCAATGGCCCATTTCAATATGGTGACAGAAAGCTCAAGCAGTTCAAGATCCCATCTTCCAATTTCCTGGTCCCCATTCACAGGCCACTGCTGAGGGATCCCTTTCTTCTGTCTGCCAACTACTCTGTGATTCTTCCATGACATGCTAAGAAACCATGGCTCCACCATTATGCCTACCACAGCTCAGGAATCTCTAACGCACGTCCCTAGTACTGTCTGCCTAGATATACACATTCAGACATTCACTCTCTGGAGTTGTGCTTCTCCCCCAAGGTTCTGACCCAGGAGGTGCAGTGCATGGCTTCTGGGACTCTCTCAAAGTTCTGTTCCCCTCGGCTCTTTTCCATCAGTCTTTCATGTTTCTTGTCTGGAAGTGAAACAGCAGCATGGGGTGGAAGAGTGTGTGCTACACTCATGTGACATTTTGCTTAAGTACGTATACCCATCTGAAGTCCTTACCATTTCTACATGGATTGTTGCTCATGTAATCAACAAAGAAGATTGCCTTACCCTTTCGGTGGGAGATGGAGATCTCCATTTCCAGCCCATATCTTTCCTGAAGCAACAGACTTAAAATATCTTAGTATCTTGAGTGTACTGGAGAGGAGAGGAGAGGAGAGGAGATGGAATCAATTAGTTAACATTTCTAAAATATTAAAATACTACCAGTACTAAAGATGAAGAGAATGAGAGTTTATTATAGATCTGCCAGGAGCCAGGCATTTCTTCATTCCTAACGACTAATTTTTTAATGTATTATTGTTATCCCATTTTAAGGATGAAGAAACTGAGGCTATATGTGGTTATGTAAAATAGCTGTGGTCATACTGCTGGTCAGTGGCAGAGCCACTTTTCTCTGGACTGCACCTTTCACTCCTCCTCTAAAAGTAGAGTTGGAAGACAGAATGCAGTATGAACAATCTTCAGAAAAAGTCACAGTGGATAGCCTTGGTCTTGGTCAACCATAAATAAATATTGGTGGGTAGGTCTGATAGTGTTAGAGAAAGAGAGGCACTAGTAGTATCCAAGAGAGACAGAGATGGAAAGAAGTCCAAAAGTCGGTGGTGGCTAAAACTCTTGGTTGAGGGACACCTGGGTGCCTCAGTGGTTGAGCGTCTGCCTTTGGCTCTCAGGTCATGATCCCAGAACCCTGGGATCGAGTCCATTATCAGGCTCCCCGCAGGAAGCCTGCTTCTCCCTCTGCCTATGACTCTGCCTCTGTGTGTGTGTCTCTCATGAATAAATAAAAAAGTCTTTATAAAAAAAATAAAACTGTTGGTTGAATTCTATTCAAAGCAGCACTGGAGTAGCAGAAGCTGAACGCATGGAGGGAAACTAGAACTGATTGTTGCTATGTCAGGCCTGTAGAGGAGAGTGAAGCATTTATGGCCCTAGAAGAGAGAGTAGAGAAGCAAATGATCACAACAACTAGCACAGGGTGATAAATAGAAGCTTTATGTTTTTGAACATAACTGAACATCACTGAATTTGGGAGTAAAGCAGTACTCCATGATGAGGAAGTGAAGATGGAGGTTTAGCAGCATATCAGAAAGGGAAAGAAGTTTGAAACCACGGTGTTAGATCATCACTTGATATTACTTGCACATATGCTTATTGCCATCTGTTATACAATGGGTTTTAACCTCAAGTCAGAAGAATCTAAGGAACGTCCAGGGCTCGTTGGTCTGGAAACAAAATCAAACCAAATGGACTAGAGGAGTCAACTCTTTTTCTTCTCATTATATGTGGGAAGAGAGAAATTAAAAATCAAAGATTGTATAGAAGAAAAGTAATGACTTTCGAGTGTTGAGAGACGATTTCAAATGCAGCCTCAATCTCTTCTATAGGCTCTTAAATGGAGGAATAGTTTTATTTGTTCGACTACTTGGTTGAGAGGCTTAACTAAGATTATGATCAGGTGCCTGGCCTGGAATCATGAACATAGGAACCCCACAAATGTAATTCATTTTTCCATACCTCCATTTATTCAAACAAGTAGTTTTTGGAGCGGCTAATTTTCCTCCAGATAATGTATAAGTCGGCATCGGTCACATTTATGCTGCAGTAACGAACATCCCTCCCCCATGTCAGTTGCTCAACACCACAAAAGTTGCCTTATCTCATTAACTCAAAGTCCGCTGCATGTTTAGGTGGCTTTGCCTCCACATAGCAGTCCAACTGCTTCACTGTTCTGACCTCACAGTCATCACACAAAGACCCCCACAAGGATTACTGCAGGAGACTAAGTGCTGTTCAGAACTGCTCTAAGATGCTTCTACCTGGCAGTGACACAAATCAGTCAGCGTCTAACCCATTGACCAGAACGAGTTCCATAGCCTGCCCTACTGGGAGGAGTTGACCCTTGAATCTTCTGTGTGCCCAGAAGGGAAAAGAACCAGATACCGATAAACAGAAGTAAAGTCCCCCGCTGCTTGGCGAGGCACTGGGTGACTCAGAGTGAACAAAACAGACATCCTTCATCTGCCCCCCATGAGGCTGTCGGGCCAGAGTGCCACGCTGCTGGGAGACAATAGCATGGGTAAAGAGCCAGGTTTCTGCCCAGGGGATGCGAGGAACTAGATCAAAGAGATTGCATTCCGTAAGTATAAAGTTATGTGGGAAAATAGGAAAGGGTAACAGTTTAGTGTAAGTGACAAGTATGGAGAACTTAGAAATCCTCAATAAATATTTACTGAACGAATGTTAAATGAGGAATAAGAAGAAATTTAGCTCTACAAAACTAAACGGGAAAGGCAACAGAGAGAGAACAGATATAGGAAGAAAAAACACATGGAAACAGTTTATGCTTTTCAAATGTTCTGAATAATATTTGGGAATAAAAGCTGTTCTTGCTATATCTGCTGCTTCCAGTAAGACTGAAATATTTCCGTGCTGGTCGCTTCTGCCATAGTTGGGCTGCTTGAGGAACTCGTTCCCAGCCAGACTGTTTCATTCTTACCTATTCAAGAGTGAAGGGATTGTGGGAAGCTTGGGTTTTGACTCATCTTCAAGAATGTTTTGTGATCAATGGGCAGCTATCAAATGTAGAGCCATCACAAGAAAGTAGGAATCATGCTGCTATACATACTGGAAATGGTACAAAGTTAGCCAGAGATCCTATGAATGTGATTTTATGGCAAAATGTTTGGGAGGGGGGAGTAGAAATTCCTTAAAAGCATTAAAAATGATCCATATTGAAAAAAATCTTTGCTAAACAATAGAAAACATGGGGTGGAGAGGAGGAGGGAGAGAAACCTAAAAACAACAAACCCCTGTTAACATTTTGGTGTAATTCATCGTGACTTTTTTCTAGGCACACACACCCCTTTGTCTTATAAAAGCCGGTCATATGATAAGTAGTACTCTGTCATTTTCCTTTTACTTAACAGTATTTCTCGGTTTTCCATGTCAAGAAGTATACTTCAATAGCATTATTTTTTTATTTTTTTAAAGATTTATTTGTTTATTCATGATAGACAAAGAGAGAGAGAGAGAGAGAGAGAGAGGCAGAGACACAGGCAGAGGGAGAAGCAGGCTCCATACAGTGAGCCTGAAGTGGGACTCGATCCCGGGTCTCCAGGATCAGGCCCTGGGCTGAAGGCAGTGCTAAACCGCTGAGCCACCCAGAAATCCCCAGCATTATTTTTTTTTAATATTTTATTTTCAAGTAATCTCTACATCTATTGCAGGGCTTGAACTCGCAGCCCCAAGATCATGAGTCACATGCTCCACCGACTGAGCCAACCAGGCTCTGTTGCGTTATTTTCAATGCAATGTGGTATTGCCTATGTATCCAGATATATTCCTTTATCATCCCTCTAGGTTGTTTACAGATGGCTGCTACTACAAGCAATGCTGTTATGAACATCCTCTACCTGGGTTTCTAGACACCTCTTATATTTGATAGGGTAACGTTTCTAAATTACTGGTGCAGAAGGCATCTACGCTCTCAATGCCTATTATGCATATTACCAAATCGCCTTCTAAAACACTGTTTCACTTTACATCCCTACAATGGATAAGATCAAAAGAGTGTTTAGGAGCCGATAAATCTACAGGTATGGTTATAAAGACTTGAGTGTATTTTTAAATGTGTGCCTAAGCTTCCTAGCTATGGGGAAAAGGGGCACTATGTGATTTTAATCCTGTATCCTATTTTTAATGCTTTGTGCTAAAATCATAAATACGAGAGCATCGCATTAGATTTCTTAGAAAGAAATTTAAGACTGATTCATGTACTCTGCTAAATGGGTTCATTAATATCATGAATGCTGGGATAAATTCCGTGGATGACCCATATGGATATTTGGAATGTGCTCCTCACTCAGCAGAATATATTGAGCTCTGCCATTGACTGTCATTCGTGCCTTGATACATGGCATTCTTTTCATCTTTTCATTGTTATATGGCTGTGGCTAAATATCTGTACACAGCTTCTAAAGATCATCTGAATGCTAGGAAATTTCTCCTTTTTCTAAAGAGGAAACAGAAAAAAAACTTGAGCAAAATTGACTAACTTTGAGGGACATAGATGAAATAAAGTATCTACTTATATATGATCTACTAATTTAGACATAAATAGTACTTTAAAGTGCATATCATGTAAAATAATTTTAGAAGTATTGCTCTTTTCCCACCCTTAAATTTCACGAAGCAGTTTCAGCCCAACTCCCCCTTCCGTGCATTCCTGACATCAGTATGGTGGGTGCCATCTTTTCAGGAAGCTGGCATGTTTCCAGCACCTGTCATCTGGAACCCTGTCTAAGCTGCTTGGGGTGCAAGACTTGGGAAACTGTCATCACTGGAAATCTTTTCCTTAGCTATAAAAACCCACTTACTACTCATGATCTCCAATAACCACTTATTCTATTACTGTGTGTGTGTGTGTGTGTGTGTGTGTGTGTGTGTGTGATCCTTGAAATACTTGTTTTCAACAACATCCAACACTTTGAACTGTTAGGTCATGTCTCTCAAAATAATTACTAAGTCAATACTAAATTTCTTTGCTTCTGTTTTTTACCAGTCCCATCGAGTGAATGACTGCTCCCACTGTCCAAAACTGTCACCACTAGGTGTTGTTTCAGGTGAATGCAACTTCCCTAAACAGTGCTTTGTTCAAAATAAAGTAATTGAGAGAATGCCCAGTATTACGAGAGACGTTAGAAGGACTTTAGTATAAAATGCCTCTTTTTCCTGAGGGATAATTTTGGGGAAGAAAAATCTCACTTTACATTCATCCATATATTATAGTTTAAACAAGAGAGGGATTCATACAAATCTCTTTTGTGTTCATATGCAAAGTGACTGTTGAATATGAAAGCTTTTGTCCACCTATAAAAATATCTAAAGAAATGGTTGAACTGCTTTATTTTTCATTTAAGTAAATTGAATGAAAACATTTTTAAAAAATCAAAAGGATGCAGTAGGATTGTAATGCATTTATCTGGTACAGAAACACTGAAAATACAGGTTCATTAAGCCTGCTGCCTTGAAAACACTCATATTGGAATCTTTTAAGAACTACAGCTTCTACCCAGTTAAATCTCCTCCCAACCCCAAACCACATTTATTTTAAGTTTAATACAAAATAAACAAACAAACAAAACAGCAGGAAATGTTTAAGATAAATATTCTCTTGAGGATCTATAGCCAAAATTTTTGGAACTCAAAATGAAAAATTTAGAGAATAGAGTGGCTAGATTTCCCTATAGTCTTACTCTCTCTTTAAGATATATTATGTTATATTGTTTCCATTCTTTTCATCTAAGCACTTCCCAGAGAGTCAGGCTAAAAGAACATATTACAGATTAGGTGGCAGCTATTTGATTGATATGGTTGCAGATAGCATATGGTGTATTCTTTAGTTTCAAACTGTTTTGAGTCTTTGTTCTTGCCCACAGCATATACAGTATATATGAGAACTATCCAAAAACTTCCCAATGGTACGTGTATATAATATGCATCATTTTAAAAAGCGATCAACATGTCGCCATTGCATTCTTTATTATTTGAAGTAAATCAAATCAAGAGATACCGAGCTTAAAATAAGTTGTTAGAGAACTCAAATTCCGTAAGATCTTATAATTCCATAAGATGATAAGTGCTGTTTTAAAATGTTAATCAGAAGATGCATTTGTTTTTAATTCTTGATACTGAAAATATTGACTGAATTGTGAATTAACACATTTAGGGTTGCAGATGTCATTTTTCATGAGATTTCCTGAATGATGTAATTTTCATATTTCATATAGCAGTTTGATCAATTTACAGATTTATTTTACATAATTAGTTGGTAAATGAGAAATTCAATTGCTGATATATAACTATTTCTCTGCAATATAAAAAAATAAGTTAAAATTCTGAATTATAAATAAAAAAACAAATATTTAGAAGACATCTGGTCCACATCTGTCTGAAATAAGATAATTTAAAACAGTGCAATTAAATGCAAAAAATACTGAAATATTCACACCTTACAATGTAAAAAATAACTCATTTCATTTTAATGTGATTTCTTGAATTGATGATTTTTTTTTATTTTAGTGTCCTTTAGCCTCTCATTCTGTCACTATACAGAAGACTGACAAGCTAAACAAACAAAAATAATCCGTGTTTTTCAAAGCTTCTACTAAATGAAAGAATTATCTTTATTACTGTTCTTTTATGAGTTGACTAACCTCCACTCCTGAGTTAATACTCAGCGGACTTAGACTCAGGCCTACCCCCTTTTGATGTATTTATAATTCTCCATTCAATTATTTAAAATGAGAGATTAGTGAGAGAGTCTGTAATCTTGCTCCCTAAATTGTGCGTTCCTTGTGGGCACAAAAGGGCTCAGTAAATGTGAGAGGAAGGTATTCAGACCCACGAAAATGAAAAACATCTTTGGTACATTCTCATGATCAGTAGAGAATCGTCCTTTGAAGACTGGTCTTTTCTTTTGTTAAAAACCCGTGTTAAGTGGAAAATTAACCATTTTAGGAGAAAGGAAAATACACTAGACTTTCTATAGTCTAACCAAAAAAATGTGAAAAACAAGATAGATGTCTCCTTTAATAAAAGGCTGCAGAGTCTTAAGATTTCAATAGAACTGGGTTTTGATTCATGAGAGAGAAGTTACATTCATGAAATCACTCAATGCGGATGCTACAATTTAAGGTTATAGGGAGAAATCTCTGCTCGGATGCCAGAGGCTCCCTTAACTAGCAATAGACGACGAAAGGAATTGATGCTGTGAAAAGTGAAAACATCGTTTCCAACACATACCCTAAGGTTTCACAAGTTATATTTTGTGTGTTTATTTCCAGGGAGCATGATAAAGATCCAGAGAGTTTTTTTAAGGTATTATTGCATCTTAAGGATTTAGGACTCAATTTCCACGTGTCTGTCCTTGGAGAAACCTTCACAGATGTCCCAGGTATGTCTTTTGAATTTTCTAACATGTAATTTTATAGATGACATAAGCTCTACAACTTAAGTATTAATCTCCATGTTTCCCTTTGTTAGAATAATCAAGATGAGCACTGTTAACCAAAAGATTATACGATGGCATTAAAGTGTGATTCAATTAAAAAAAATACTTAAGTAAGCATTCTTTGATTTAAGTTGAGAACGTAAAGTCATCTCTTTTATCAAATATAGTTTATACAATGTAACTTGATGTAAATAAAATATATTGCTTTAGGCATCTTAACACTTAAGGAAAGTGGGAATTTGTAATTGGATATACAACCTCTCACCCCTGGGGTCACTGGTTTGAATCCTACTCGCATTGGTAATGGCTGAAATACATTACCATCTGTTAGGTGGACTGTGTAAAGCATTTTGGCATCAGACTTGTAATGTGGAGTAGCCTACAGTCCACATCTAGTTGTCATTGGCACATGCCTTTTTTATTGAGTTGATGAAACACAAAAATCTGAAGCTGATGGCAGTAGAATCTTCTCATCTCATGCCAGATGGAGCCTTTTCAGAGCCATTTCCTTCACCCTCATCCTCAGCAGGCATGTTTGGGTCAGTAAGATGAGCATCCTGACCCCTTTCATAGACACTTAGTGTTCATATTATTTTCACTGAGGAATAATTGACATACAATGTTATATTAGTTATAATATTATACTAGTACAATAGTGATTTGACATTCCTATATGTTGCGGAAACAGTTACTACTATAAATCTAGTTACCATCTGTCACCTGCCAAAGTTAATACAGTATCATTGACTTTATCCCCCATGTTGTACATTACATCCGCCATGACTGACTTATTTTGTAACTGCAAGGTTGTACCTCTTAAACCCCTTCATCCCTATCACCCTAACCCCCCTCCCCTCCAGCAACTGCCAAACTGTTCTCTGTATCTATGAATCTGGGGTTTTTGTTTTGTTTTGTTTTGATTCTACATATAAGTGAAATCATGCAATATTTGTCTTTTTCTATCCGATTTATTGCACTTAGCATAATGCCTTCAAAGTCTACCATGTTATTGCAGATGTCAAGATTTCATTTTTTATGGCTGAGTAGTATTCCATTGTGTGTGTCTGTGTGTGTGTGTGTGTGTGTGTGTGTGCGCGCCACGTCTTCTTTATCCATTCATCTACCAATGGGCATTTAGATTATTTTCATATCTTGGTTATTGTACATAATGCTACAGTGAACATAGGGGCACATACATCTTTTCAAATTAGTATTTTTGTTCTCTTTGGATAAATACCCAGAAGTGGAAATTGCTGAATAATATATTGGTTCTATTTTTTATTTTTTGAGGAACTTCCATACTGTCTTCCATTGTAGCTACACCAACTTACATTCCCACCAACAGTACTTGAGTGTTCTCTTTGCTGCGCATCCTCGCCAACATTTGTTACTTCTTGTCTTTCTGATAATAGCCATTCTGACATGTCTAAGGTGATATTTCGTTGTGCTTTTGATTGGCATTTCCCTGATGCTTAGCATATTTTTCATGTGCCTATTAGTCATCTCTGTGTCTTCTTTGGAAAAAAAATGTCCACTTAGATCCTCTGCCATTCTTTAATTAGATTGTTTGGGTGTTTCTGTCATTAAACTGTACAAGTTCTTTATGTATTTTCAGTATTAACCCCTTATTGGATATATGACTTACAAATATCTTCTCACATTCATTGGTTGCCTTTCCATCTTGTTGATGGTTTCCTTTGCTGTGCAGAAGAAGCTTTGTAGTTTGATGTAGTCCCATTTGTTTATTTTTGCTTTTGTTTCCCTTGTCCCTTGAGTCAGAGCCAGAAAAAACTGTTAAGGCTGACATCAAGGAGCTTACTGCCCATGTTTCATCTAGGAGTATTATAGCTTCAGGTCCCACATTTGAGTCTTTAGTCCATATTGGGTTAATTATTATGTGTGGTGTCATAAGACAGTGCTCCAGTTTTATTCTTGTGCAGGTAGCTGTCCAATTTTCTCAACACGGGTTGTTGAAGAGTCTGTTCTTTCTCCATTATATATTCTTGCCTCCTTTGTTATAAATTAATTGATGAGATGTGTGTGGGTTTATTTCTGGACTCTGTATTCTGTTCTATTGGTCTATGTGTCTATTTTAATAATGATAGCATGCTGTCTTGATTTCTATAGCTTTGAAGTATAGTTTGAAATCCAGGAGCGTTATTCATCCAGCTTTGTTCTTCTTTTCCAAGATTATTTTGAGCATTATGTTCTTTTGTGGTTCCATATGCATTTTAGAATTATTTGCTCTAGTTTTGTGAAAAATGTCATTGGAATTTTGATAGAATTTGAACTGAATCTGGATATTTCTTTGAGTAGTTATGGACATTTTTAACAATGCTAATTCTCCTAAGCATAGAATAACTTTCCATTTATTTGTATCTTCTTCAGTTTTTTCACCAATATAGTTTTCAGTCTACAGATTTATCACCCTCTTGGTAAATTTATTCTTGGGTATTTTCTTCTTTTTGATGTGATTATAAATGGAATTGTTTTCTTAAATTCTATTTCTGATAGTTTGTTATTAGTGTACGAAAATGCAACAGATTTTTATACATTAGTTTTGTGTCCTGCATCTTTACTGAATTCATTTATTAGTTCTAACAGTTTTCGGTGGAGTCTTTAGAGTTTTCTATATATAGTATCATGTCATTTGCAAATAGGAACAATTCTACTTCTTCTCGTCCAATTTGTATGACTTTTTATTTCTTTTTCTTTCGTAATTGCTGTGCCTAGCACATCTAGTACTATGTTGAATAAAAGCAGCTAGAATGAGCATTCTGGGTTGTTTTTTTTTTTAAGATTTATTTATTTATTCATGAGAGACACACACAGAGAGAGAGAGAGAGGCAGAGACAGAGGCAGAAGGAAAAGCAGGCTCCCCACAGGAAGCCCAATGTGGGACTTGATCCCAGATCCTGGGATCATGCCCTGAGTCGAAGGCAGATGCTCAACTGCTGAGCCACCCAGGTGTCCCTAGAATGAGCATTCTTTTCTTAATTCTGACCTTAGGCAATTTTTTTTTTAAGATCTTATTTTTAAGCATTTCCACACACCAGCGTAGGGCTCAAACTCTCACACCCCTGAGATCAGGAGTCACATACTCTATTGACTGAGCCAGCCAGGCACCCTTGATTCTGCTCTTAGAGGAAAAGCTTTCTACTTTTTAGTTTTTGACTGTTGTGTATGATGTTAGATTTGGGTTTGTCATATATAGCTTCTATCATGTTGAGGTACATTTCCTCTATACCCCTTTGTTAAGAGTTTTGTAAATGAATATTGAATTTTGTCAAATGCTTTTCTACATTTATTAAGGTCATCATATGATTTTTATTTTTCATTCTGTTGATGTAGTATATTACATTGAATGCTTTGCAGATGGAACTTACTTTGCATCTCTGGAATAAATCCCACTTGATCATGGTCTATGATCCTTCTAATGTCTTATTGGATTCAGTTTGCTAATATTTTGTTGATAATTTTTACATCTATATTCATCAGGAATATTGGCCTATGATGTGTGTGTGTGTGTGTGTGTGTGTGTGTGTATTATCTTTCTCTGCTTTTGGTATCAGAGTAACGCTAATCTCACAGAATGAGTTCAGAAGCTTTGGTAGGAAGTATGATAGAATAGGAGGACCAAAGTATGGAGGTTCTTGATAAACAAAGTAGATTAGGTCAAAGTAAAAAATAAGCAACCTAGATCATGAACAGGAAAGAAATATGATAAAACTTGTATTTTAGGAAGCTTTATCTTTCAGTGGTATGTAGGCAGATTCACAGTAAGATACTACAGTGGTAATCCACGTGTGATTCTTGAAGTGGTGGCTGAGAGATTAGTGAGAGGGATGTATGACAGAGATATTCTCAAAGAACGCACAGAAGAGAATTTGGAAGATGGATAGCTGTAGAGAGAAGGAAGAAAAATTCTGCTCATTTGCAGAGCTGGTGAGTTTTGTTTGTGGCAGCATGGAGGTGTTTGTGGATGGACTGGGAAGTGTCGCTGGAGGAAGTCCGTAAGCAGAAGGATTCTTGGCTGGTTTCACTATTAGGTAGTTTTAAGCCACCACTACAGAAAAGACTAGGATTTTATTCATAGGGCTACGTTCTTGGGATCACAGTGTCCCTTCTCACACATTAACATTGAGCTACTTAGAGCAGGATGGAGGGTTAAAAGTGGGGTGGGGAGCCCTAAGGGCCCAGATGCTAAGTGCTCAGTCCTTATAGATCTAATCTTATTACTCAACTGTGGCTTGACTGTAGCATATTGTTCTTACTGGCACTGTAGGAGGGGAATTCCACAGTGAACAAGACTCAGTCTCCACCTTTAGGGAACTCTGTTTGGGCAGACACTTCCATACCATTAACAGGTACCTAATATGCTGTGAAATAAGTAGGGAATTCTGTAGAAGCCCATAGGAAGGGGTGTCATGTTATCTGTGGTATTTTTAGTCTCAATGGGGGCTCCTTCTCCCTTAGCCCTTGGTCCATCTCGATCATTCCAAATGTGAGTCACCTTTCTTCATGGCTACAGCACTTTACCTTGCACATGAGAAGGGTACAAGTTGTTGTATGGGCAGACGAGCCCAGTAGCTTTCCAGCTTCTGTTCCTAGAAAGCCACCTTGCCCATCTTTACTCTAACGTTTTCCTAACAGGCCATTCTGTGCATTTTCATGTTATCATTTGGTTTAACAAACACTTACATTGCACTCACAGTATCCCAGGCATTGATCTGAGTGGTTTACAGATATTAACTCAAACTTCTCATAACAGTCTTGTTCATTATTACTATCTCCATTTTTCTCAGGTGGTGAAACTGAGGCAAAGAGAAATTAAGTTAGGCCACATAGCTAGGTCATACTTTTCACCACTATGCTAATGGCTTTCTGAACCATTTCTCTAAATTGAAAGATTTTTTTCCCCCCAACTCACTTTCCACCACTTTACCAAAAGGTTACCTAGCAAGCATACATTTCTTCGCCTCTCTTCTGGATGCTACATTCGTGTATCTAAAACCCATACCATAAATCAACATACATACTCTGTAGCATCAGCCAGAGTATGTACTCTCATGCTATTAACATTTATAAGGAAGTGGTTTTTTTATAAATAATTGCAATAATAATTATGCTATTAGTTGCTACTGTTTATTGACAGTTTGCTTCTTACTTGACCTTTGCCACGTGACTTACTATAATGTTCATGATAAGCCCAATGGAGTAGGCATTATTATCCCATTTGATAGGTAGAGAGACTGAGACTCTGAAGGCTTAAGTCATTTTGATTGCACTGCCTGTGAGTTAAACTTTTCTCTTTCACATACAAGCCTTGATGTATTGAAACCAAAAAAGGCTTAATATATGACTGTAGGACCACTTTATTAGCCTTTTTTTATTGCTTTATTTATTTATTTACTTACTTTTTAAATAGAGATAGACTTATATATAACATTGGGTAAATCTAAGGTGTCCATCATGTTAATTTGATACATTTATGTATTATGATATGGTTACCACTATAGCTTTAGCTAATGCCTCTATTGTGTCACATAATTATCATTTCTTTTTTATGATGAGAACATTTAAAATCTAGTCTCAGCAATTTTGAAGTATGTGATATAGTATTGTTGACTCTTATCACTGTGTTATGCATTAGATCTCCAGAATTTATTCTCTTTAGTTGTAAGTTTGTGCATTAATTTCTTTGTCTCCAACTTCCTTCTCCTTCTCTCTCCATAGACGTCTTGGGGAACTCTAGCATGATATTCATTCTAGTAAGTTTTACTGCCCTTTTGATGAAACAATCTCCCTTAAATTTCTTTTGAAAATGTTAAAACTATAATAGAACAACTTTGTAGAGTCTCCATGTTATTGATAATTTTAGACTGTGTTTATTATTTTCAAATTATACTATCATAAGGTTTTTCTAATATTTTTTTTCTGAAGAAGTATGGTAGATTAAGATTTTAGTTTATAGATACATTGTCTATAGCTCTGTTGTGTCATCCTTTCATTTTACAAGAGTAGAGAGGTCTAGCACAATGACTCTTCCAGGTTCTCAGAGTTGGGCCCCGTGGGTGAGATAGGCAGGAGATAATGGCAAGGTGGGGAGTCAAACCAAGGAGTCAGTCTCCTCATCCCTACTTGCTTCTATACGTATTCAATAAAGGCTTTATAAATATCTTACCTGTGCCAAACACTATGGTAGACATTTAGGATTGAAATGGTGAATAAAGCAGATGTGTTGTGATGCTTGTGACTTGTCATCCCATATCAGAACTTTATTCATCACTTACTAGAAGATTTCTTAGAAACATCAAAACTATCATTCCTTAAACACTTAGCATGTGCCAGGTACTGTTCTAAGATCTTTATGCATTACCTCACTTACTCTTCACTATTGTGAATCTTTATGCATTACCTCACTTACTCTTCACTATTGTGATTACCATTTTACTACTGAGAAAATTAAGACACAGGAGGTTAAGTCACTTGCCTGAAACCACCCATCCAGCCAATTATGAAACCGCATTTCAAACTTTGTCAGTTCACCTCCAATACCATTGTATATTCTACATGGAAGCCCACAGAATCATCTGTGTTTTAAAGATACCCCAAATAATATTTGGCATACATTTAGTGTTCAATAAATACTATTCGAATGAATGGAAGAATGAGTCTGGCATAAGAGAACAATACAATTTACATACCATATCAGGTATGTAGAAATCTACATAGAAACCCTTTTCAAGTACTGGAGAGTTAGTGACTGAAAATAGAGAACCCTAAGACTTAAGGAAGTTCTCAGTGGTCTTATAGGAGACCTTGATTTAATATAAATCTATTTTTTAGTCTTCTTCTCATCTTTCAGCTCTTACATCAGTCTTATTTTGACTACTAGTTTGCTAAACTAACAGACCACCTTAAAATCTCAATGGCTTGAAACATAAGATTCATTTCTTACTCACACTGTATATTTATTGATGGTGGGCAATAGTGTTCTACTCATTATGGTCATTCAAGGACCCAGCCTTGCAGAGAGGTCCAAGCAACCACCATCTCAAACACTGCCAGTTACCATGCCAGGTGGAAGAGAACGCTAGGAGATCCTCCCATTAACAATTTAGTGCTCTTTCCTAAAAGTGACATAAGTTTCCACTCAACACATTGGCCAGAACTTGTTGCAAGGCACTTGCAATTGGGGGGGGGGGGGCAGGAAATGCAATCCTGAGTTGAGCCCAGAATGGGAAAGAACAGAAATATTTGATGAATATTTTGACCATTAATGACCACCATAACTCTTTAACATGCATCATGATCTGTGGCTCATCTGAGAGAAAACCAAGCCCATCCAAGATGTCTGACTTAATCTGAGTGAGTCTATCCCCAATGAGTAGAGAACTCCTAACAAATATTAGAATACTCCCCCACAGTCTTCTTGCTAGAGAACCTAGCTGGTGTCTGAAGACACATCTAGCTACCATGTACCATAAGGCAGATCAGTATGAAGTCAAATTGGCCTCAGTGGGAATGGAGTGAATTATCAATTAGAGGTGACCTAGCATTTTGGAAAGGTTACGTAGTGTCAGACATGAGTAGTTTTGCCCTCTACCCCCAAGGGATATATGACAATGTCCAGAGACCTCTTAGTTGTTACAACTGCTGGGGGTAGGGTGATACTCACCAGTAGTGGTTAGAGGCCAGGGATGCTACTAAACATCCTACAACACACAGGACAGCCCCCACAACAAAGAATTATCCAACCTAAAATGTCAATAATGCCAAGATTGAGAGACTCTGATTTATAGGAATTGAAGTCAGAAGATCAAGTTTAGGCTGGGTCCTATAGCTTTCTCCATTAATGTCAGTTAATCCATCTATACAGAGGAGGAGATGGGAAAGAGAAATAACAATAAAACCACCTGCCCTACCCACTTCAGTGAGTTATAATGAGGATTTCAGCACAATTAATTTGGGGTAAAGTGCTTTCTTAACTACCAGGCAGATTTTGTTATAGAATTCATGGACTTCCCTTCAGTATATGGAGGGAGTCTTTAATTTTGGATCCAAAGAAGACATTAATGATGCTAATCCTTAAAAGTTTATTTTTCACATTATTTTAATTATTTTTAATCCAGAAAATTGAAAGCTTATTCTGTTACATAAAACACCCATCAGACTCCATTTTACAAATGAACCAAAAAACCCAGAAGCCCTTCAATGCAAATCCTTTAGTTTTCACCAGTTCTCATGACAGGGTCACATTGTTAGCCTTTGATGGTTAAAAAAAAAAAAAAAAAAAGCAAATGCTTAAGATATCAAGTCAATGGAATGTGTTTGTGTACTTAATAATTTCCCACAAATGATAATTCTAAACAAATTTTTTTTTTTTTTTTTTTTTTTGCTGTGAACAGCCAAAGCCTCACAGCAGGGCTCTTCTTTCCCTACTGCAGACATGGTGGGAAAAGGAGTTTTAGCTTTAGACATTGGGGAACCAGAAAGTTTTCGAGGAAAGTAAAAACCTGAACTACAGTTTTGGCAGATAGAAATCCTTCTGGTTCACCTTTAATTTGAGGTTAAGAACAGTATGAGGGAAACTTCTGGTTAGTATCTGGCATGACAATGGTTATTACTGTGATCTTGGCATATTCTTGCTCCTCAGTTCTGGAGTCAAATGTTGGATGATTATATAACATTTCCCTCCCCCTCTCATCTCCCTTTTCACTCCCAGCTGCAATCTCATTTTCAGAAGAGCAGCTACACTAAAGGGGGTGGGAGGAGAGATGTAGTAAAAAGTTTCTAAGAATGCAAATAGCTTATATCAAATTAATATAAAGGTATAAAATTTCACTACAAGGCAAGTCTACAGAAGGAAAGCTTATAAATATGTGGATTGATTTTAAATTAAAATATTATTACATATGAAATGAAAGATATGTGCCAATAAAATTGAATAAACTCATTCTCTCTAGACCATACCATTATGCAAAACTTTCCTTCTCCTTTTCTTTTTTTTTTAATGTTATTAATACCTACTTATTTCCTTAACATAGAATAATTTACTGAGTTCCTATCATGGTCTGGCACCATATTTGGATGCCAACAGTAGAAGATGCGGTTCCTGCCCTCTAGAATCTTACTGTCTGGGAAGCAAAAATGTTTTTATAACTGTTTCATTCTACCATACCCTTGGTTAAATTGGAACATTTGCAAATAATTTTGAATATATTACTTGATAACCCTTACAGTAATGTAGTAGACACTCAACAAGTATTAGCATCCCAAATTTATAGCTGAGGAAAATGATTTATGTTGGCCTCACTTCAGTAGTATGGATCTGAGGTAGATTTTCAGTGGACAGAGCCACCTTCACATGTTTCTTATAAATAAGTATATAGTTACTTTCCCAAAAATATGAGTGGGGGAATCAGTTTCCCCAGAATATGATTTAAAACAGAAGTTGTCTCTCTCCCTGTCCTTTGCTGAAGAAAACAACAAAATATAATGGGAAAGTAAGGAAGGTTCTATAATGTAGAAATATATGCTTCTGACAGGAAGTAATAAATATTCCAACAAAAATGGCACTATCTCTTAATATAACTTATGAATTTAACAAGATTCCAATAAAGACGCAAAAATATTACTTTAAATATCTTTACAGAATACTTCTAAATTCATATAAAATAAATAAATAAATGTGCAGAGTACCAAAGAATTCTCTAGTAAAGAAATAACAAAGAGAAACATGCCCTACCATATGCAGAACATGTACGGAGGGATAATTTTTAAAACAATACAGGGACGCCTGGGTGGCTTGGCGGTTGAGTGTCTGCCTTCGGCTCAGGGCGTGATCCCGGAGTCCCGAGATCGAGTCCCGTATCAGGCGCTCTGCCTGGAGCCTGCTTCTCCTCCCTCTTCCTGTGTCTCTGCCTCTCTCTGTGTCTCTCTCATGAATAAATACATAAAATCTTAAAAATAAAAAAATAAAACCATACTTCACAAATTCAAAAACATGAAAGTAGAACAATGGACAAAAATAGGGAATTCAGAAATAAACTCAATTTGTATAGAAATATCCAACAAACTTAGGATAACAAAAAATAATATACTTATTCCAGCTCTAAGATATAATGCTATTAGTGAAAGCAAGAAATTAAGTAAACAAACAGCCAGTGCACCAAAAAAAAAATAAATCATGGAAGAAATTAAGTATAGATTTTAAATATACACTATAGATAAAAGATTTACAGAAGCATCAACATATCGTAAGCATAGTAAATTACTGAACTCTTACTCTGTGCCCAGTGCAAGGCAGGGCTTTTACTTTGCTAGTCCATTTGAGTCCGGGGAAGACACGAGGGAAGACACGAGGGAAGACATGAAGGTTTAAGTTCAATAACTTGCCCAAAGTCACACAGCTAATAGCAATGGAGATAATGATAGCCAAAGAAATCAACCTAAAGTCAAGTTTTGGAGGAAAAAATATCTAATTTTACCAGTAACAAGTCAGTATAAATACAGGGAATATGAGAGGGCAGTTGCATGGGCCCAAGAATAAAAGTAAAAGCATATCCTAATGAAGACAAGCCAGCTTATGGAGAAACGTCTGCATGTACGGTGATGGCAATGTAAGACATTTTTCCTATATAAGTTACTGTTGCCTTTGTGTGACTGGATGATTCTGCATCAAAGAATACATCCCACGGTAATGCATCCTATGCCTTGCCCTCCTTCCTGTTCCCTCTCTCCCAGTGGGTGCCCCTTAATCTTCTGGCCCCTGGAATCCCACAAAGCTTTCAGATTGATCTAAGGCGTCTGGACACTTTGGGTTCAATTTATGTACCCGCTGTTATAAGAATTCTTTCTAAACCCAGACCATCCGAGAAGAGAGTCACAGTAGTACAAGAGTGATAGACATCTATCTCCTAGATTTTCTGCAGGATTAACTGCAATTTCCTTTGTGACGAATGAAGTTCTTCAAACTTCAATCCCAATCGAATCCCTTATGAATTCCGGTTCTTCTTTGCCATGCCCTGAATACGTCTGTGCATTTACCCACCTCTATGTCTGGTGTTACTTGCTGAAATTCCATGAAGGTGGTATTTCCTGGAGTATAGCTCCCAACACGTCTCTCAAGAAATTCTCCTCAAAAATTGTGACTGTGAAAACACGACTGGAGAAAAATGCTGTTTCATTTTCGTAAACAAGAGTCCTCAAAGTTTATGAGAAATGTGCACTTGGGGGAAGAATTAAGGAAATAGATTAATTAATTATGAATGGGAAAAGGTCAAGACATTGATGAGCCAATAGGAAACTAGAAGCAGACCCTAATTTTAAAAGCCTGTACATGGGGATCCCTGGGTGGTGCAGCGGTTTGGCGCCTGCCTTTGGCCCAGGGCGCGATCCTGGAGACCCAGGATCGAATCCCACATCGGGCTCCCGGTGCATGGAGCCTGCTTCTCCCTCTGCCTGTGTCTCTGCCTCTCTCTCTCTCTCTGTGTGACTATCATAAATAAAAAAATAAACATTTAAAAAAAAAAAAAAAAAAGCCTGTACATGTATTTTTTTAAAAGATTTTATTCATTTATTCATGAGAGACAGAGAGAGAGAGAGAGAGAGAGAGGAGAGAGGCAGAGGGAGAAGCAGGCTCCATGCAGGGAGCCCAAAGTGGGACTCGATCCCGGGACTCCAGGATCATGACCTGGGCCGAAGGCAGGCACTAAACCATTGAGCCACCCGGGAGTCCCCTGTACATGTATTTTTTAAAAATATTTTATTCATTTATTCATGAGACACACACACACACACACAGAGGCAGAGAGAGAAGCAGGATCCCTGCAGGGATCCCGATGTGGGACTTGATCCCAGGACCCTGGGATCACGACCTGAGCCAAAGGCAGACTCTCAACTCACTGAGCCACCCAAATGCCCCAAACACCTGTACATGTATATATGACAGAAGGTTGATAGATAGGGAGTCTTAGAATAGGGCTTGTGCACCTTGCTTTCGGATTTTATCCTTTTGAATTCTTGTAATTGTAAATGGTCATGATCAGGAGTGTCATATGGTCAAAAAAAGATGTTCCCTAATAACAACAGTTGCTTGACAATGGCAGAAGGCCTGCCTGTTTTACAAATTCATGTGTCCCTGCAGTGTCTTATCAACCCAGGAGTCTCTTGACAGAAAACAGGATAGGGAGTGAATATCTGGATCCAGCTAGTGAGCTTTTCCAGCTATATCTCTCCTGGCCTAAACTGTTAGGTTTGTAAAATAGAAACCATTCCAGATATAAGTACGATGGAATGAATTCGATCCTGGAATGTAAAAGGCTCAGGGTCCCCTTGCAGGTCTGCCACTGGTCAGCCTTGCCACGTCTTTCAGTCTCTATTTACTTATCCATAAAATAAAACCACTCAAAAAAAGGGACCTTGGGATTAGGGTATGTCGCCTTTTTTTTTTTTTTTAAGATTTTATGTATTTATTCATGAGAGAGGCAGAGACACAGGCAGAGGGAGAAGCAGGCTCCCTGCAGGAGCCCGATGCGGGACTCGACCCCAGGACCCCAGGATCACGCCCTGAGCTGAAGGCAGACGCTCAACCACTGAGCCACCCAGGGATCCCATATGTCAACTTTTAAAATGAGGTGGATGTCCCACCCCCGAGGGAATTTCACATAGTGACATGTTCTGGGGGGAAAAAATCTCATCTAGTGACACTTTCTTATTGTGAAAACAACAAGTATAATAATTCTGCTTTTTCTTTTTTTTTTAAGATTGTATTTATTTATTCATGAGAGACACAGAGAGAGGGCAGAGACAGGGGCAGAGGGAGAAGCAGGCTCCATGCAGGGAGCCCCATGCGGGAGTCGATCTCCAGACCCCGGATCCCACCCTGAGCAGAAGGCAGACGCTCAACCGCTGAGCCACCCAGGCGTCCCATTATAATTCTGCTTTTTCAAAACATATTTTATTCCTTATCATCCTGATATCTGTCTGTACACCGAGCCCCAACTCCCACCCTCAGGCAGTTGAGAACCATCGGTCGAGGCTGTCACAGTAATTCCAGCCACCCTCATGGCTGACTGAAGTTGCCCAGTGTTCCATCCTATAAGCCTTTGCTCACTTAAAAGCTTTGTGCATCTCGCCCTCCCTTTTCTCCTGCCCTTATCAAGTTAAGTAGAGGGTCATTGATCTGGATTTCTCAGTGTGATGTCAACTACCCTCCTAGCCTTACTTCAGTCCTTACAGGAGTGTCCCCTGAAGGTAGCTTACGTGTCCCTACTCCACCTGTCAAACTCCAGCCCACCTTCCGTGACTCCTCTCGCCCACTTTCCCTGACCTCTAAGACGGTTATGCTACCTCCCCTCTGTGAACATCCATGGGACTTTATTCATACTCAGCTACGTACTTGTCGAACTTCAGTAACTTAGAAGGTGCTTGAGGATGGTGACTGTATCTTATACAGCTTATTATGACCCAAAGATCCTAACAAAGCAACGTCTGCAAACGTTTCACTGTGATCCACACCAAGCTATATATTTACATTGTGACCTAGTGTATACATGTGTGTAGGCATATTTATAATTGAAACAAAGCTTTCAGGGCGCCTGGGTGGCTCAGTTGGTTAAGCATCTGCCTTTGGCTCAGATCAAGATCCCAGGGTCCTAGTTTTTTTGTTTTTTTTTTTTTAATTTATTTTTAATGACTGAAAGAAATCTAAAACGGCAGCTTCTGGAAGAACCACTTGTTCTTGCCGGTCTTGTACCTCTCCTCGAACTTGACCTTGGCCTCTCGTCGAGCCTTGCGTTTAAGAGCAGGGTCTCTGGAGACATCCTTGTTGAAGACAGTTTTGTCCAAGGGGATATCCACAGAGTACCTCGTGGGCATGAGGTAATTGTAGTTATAAACTTTCACAAAAGCCTTGATCTTTGACCTCTTGGCAATGGAGCCCCACCGCATCTGGCCCTCTGCTCAGCGGGGAGCCTGCTTCTCCTCTCCCTCTGCCTACCGCTCTGCCTACTTAGGCTCTCTCTCTCTCTCTCTCTGTCAAATAAATAAATAAAATCTTAAAAAAAGGAAAGAAAGCTTTCATACCATAACTCATATTCTTAGCGCCTTTGATGATGCACTCTGATACGTCGTTTCTTTTCTGTTCTGTTCATTTCTGCTCTAAATTGATTTGACGACCTTTAGTCACGGTTTTGAACAACAACATGATACAGCACATTGCGCACAGTAGGTGTACTATTATATGTTTCATTAAATTGACTGGCCTTTTGACAAGATTATTAGGGAAATATTACTGATCTGTGAATGTATTCAATTAACCCATTTTGATATGTTTATTTAGATGTTAATTTCACACAAAAAAAACCCTTTATATTCTGAAAATGGTGCTGCCTTCTTTTTAATTTTATACGACAAGCGAATCTGAGAAAGCAGTTCGTTTTCATCCATCTTTATAGTAAGAAGATGAGGAAATGTAGTTGTACAGTAATTATCATTGCGAAGGC